>NC_069501.1:475816280-475936280 GCF_027579735.1 Bombina bombina
CTTTGTCTTAAACCATTTCTGGGTGCTTTTTGATGTGTGCTTTGGGTCATTGTCCTGCTGTAATACCCATGACCTCTGATGGAGACCCAACTTTCTGACACTGGGCCCTACATTGCACCACATAATTCTTTGGTAGTCTTCAGATTTCATAATGCTATGCACACAGTCAAGATATCCAGTGCAAAGCAACCCCAAAACATCAGTGAACCTACACCATGTTTGACTGTAGGGACTGTATTCTTTTCTTTAACCCCTTAACGACTCATATCGTACAGGGTACGTCGCACACAACCTGGTCTTAAAAGACCAGCGACGTACCCTGTACAACATTAGGGGTTCAAAGCGGCTGGAAGCGATCCTGCTCGCTTCCATCCGCTTTCCGGTTATTGCAGTGATGCCTCGATATCGAGGCATCCTGCAATAACACCCCTTGGCCATACGATGCTGTGGCGCTCTCTGCACCGGACATCGATGGCCGGTATCGTTGGTGGGTGGGAGTCTGTGTGGGAGGTGGGTAGGGTTGCCAGGTGTCCGGTATCTGACCGGACTGTCCGGTATTTCCAGTTACTGCCCGGTAATATTAGTTTAAAAAAACCGGACACAGCTCTTAGATGTTGTTTTGAATTTTTTATTTTTTTTTATGTGTTTGGCCGGATTCCAGGCAGGCTGCATCCAGCTGTACGTACCCAACCTATCCACAAGTAATCCCCAGGCCCAGCTTGTGTCAAGTAAAGTTCCACCGGCACCACTTGTATCCTATTCCTTCCTGCTACTACTTGCTCAGCTGCTTCCTGTGTGATGCTGTCGGACTCGGACATCACGTGATCACGCGCGTAACGTCACACTCACAACAGCAAGAAGACACGGGGGCTGCCCTGTATTACACATGCTGCTGTGTGAATTCACTCAGTCAGCAGCAGGCTGGGGCACAGAAAATATACTTATAGGGACACAGGACAAAGGTAAAGCAACAACCCTGGGGCATGGGTTAAATATAAACTATCCCTAGCCCAGGGAAGGAGGCTTTATAAAGTGCCCAAGCACACAAAACCTGCTATGAGTCAGAGCTGAGAGTCACTAAACCGCTAGCTGACTGACTGCAGATTGCCCAGGTAAGTTCAGATACAGAAGTGTCATTAGAAACGGCAAGGTCCAGAGTAAAGTTTGAGCAAGATCACCCTCCTCCATGTGCTCAAAGTACTATATCTGTATTTCTGATATCTAGAGATGATATGAGATGGGCTTAATACATCAGTACCATCAATAGTTAGATGATTCTGAGATTGATCAATACTTTCAAAAGGTAAATATGTTGCTTTAGATTTGAACATTTGAATTGTATTATTCATCAATGACACAGGTCACAGCATCCAATGGGCAAAATAAAGTTAGATTTCATTTCACACAAAAAAAAAAAACCTGTGCAGAACAGTAGTTGTCACATTTTAGCAAGGGCTGCTGGGAGATAAAGTCAAAGATTGTTATTTTTAACCCTTTACGTCTCATATATCCAAGATTGTTTTTAACCCTTTACCCCTCATATATCCAATGAATTAATGTTATTATCTGTGAGTGCTTTCAATATAATAATGCACATTTTAAAGGGACATAATAATAAAATGCTGTAATTCATTAGAACATGTGTAAGTATGTGTTTAACTAACTCTTCCAAGGTGGTTGGTACTAACCCTCAAGCAAAGAACCATAAACTAATGCTGAGCTGTAAAATAAATCACAGAGAAAAATATAACTGACACAACAACTTAAAAAGCAATATCACCCTCATAAGTGTGTGTGTATACATACATATATATATATATATATATATATATATATATATATATATAAACACACACATAGGGCATATATACTGTGTATATATATATATATATATATATATATATATATTACTAAATTTGACCACCGCCAAACCCCCCCCCCTCCCCATTATTTGTTGGGTGTCCGGTATTTTGGTGAAGGACACCTGGCAACCCTAGAGGTGGGTGGCGGCCATTGATGATGATCGGTGAGTGATGTGGAGGGGGGCGGGATCGTGGGCGGGGATGTCCGGGTGGACAGGTGGTGGGGGTTGGTCTGTGGGGGGGGGGAAGCTACACTACAGAAAAAAAAGAAAAAAAAACCTAATTTTTTTTGCAAACTGGGTACTGGCAGACAGCTGCCAGTACCCAAGATGGCCCCCAATAAGGCAGATGGGGAGGGTTAGAGAGCTGCTTTGGGGGGGATCAGGGAGGTTGGGAGCTAAGGGGGGATGCTACACCACAGCATATGTAAATATGCTAAAAAAATAAATTAAAAACCTTATATTTTAGTACTGGCAGACTGGCGGGGACAAATGTGGGGTGGGGGAGGGAAGGGAGCTGTTTGGGAGGGATCAGGGGGTCTGATGTGTCAGGTGGGAGGCTGATCTCTACACTAAAGCTAAAATTAACCCTACAAGCTCCCTACAAACTACCTAATTAACCCCTTCACTGCTAGCCATAATACACGTGTGATGCGCAGCAGCATTTAGCGGCCTTCTAATTACCAGAAAGCAACGGCAAAGTCATATATGTCTGCTATTTCTGAACAAAAGGGATCCCAGAGAAGCATTTACAACCATTTGTGCCATAATTGCACAAGCTGTTTGTAAATAATTTCAGTGAGAAACCTAAACTTGCGAAAAAATTTAAGTTTTTTTTAAATTTGATCACATTTGGCGGTGAAATGGTGGCATTAAATATACCAAAATGGGCCTAGATCAATACTTTGGGTTGTCTACTACACTACACTTAAGATAAAATTAACTCTACAAGCTCCCTACATGCTCCCTAATTAACCCCTTCACTGCTGGGCATAAAACACGTGTGGTGCGCAGTGGCATTTAGCAGCCTTCTAATTACCAAAAAGCAACTCCAAAGCCATACAAGTCTGCTATTTATGAACAAAGGGGATCCCAGGGAAGCATTTGCAACCATTTATGCCATAATTGCATAAGTTGTTTGTAAATAATTTCTGTGAGAAACCTAAAGTTTGTGAAAAAGTGAACATTTTTTTTTATTTGATCGCATTTGGCGGTGAAATGGTGGCATGAAATATACCAAAATGGGCCTAGATCAATACTTTGGGATGTCTTCTAAAAAATATATATACATGTCAAGGGATATTCAGGTATTCCTGACAGATATCAGGGTTCCAATGTAACTAGCGCTCATTTTGAAAAAAAGTGGTTTTGAAATAGCAAAGTGCTACTTGTATTTATTTCCCTATAACTTGCAAAAAAAGCAAAGAACATGTAAACATTGGGTATTTCTAAACTCAGGACAAAATTTAGAAACTATTTAGCATGGGTGTTTTTTGGTGGTTGTAGATGTGTAACAGATTTTGGGGGTCAAAGTTAGAAAAAGTGTGTTTTTTTTCCATTTTTTCCTCATATTTTATAATATTTTTTATAGTAAATTATAAGATATGATGAAAATAATGGTATATTTTGAAAGTCCATTTAATGGCGAGAAAAACGGTATATAATATGTGTGGGTACAGTAAATGAGTAAGAGGAAAATTACAGCTAAACACAAACACCGCAAAAATGTAAAAATAGCCTTGGTCCCAAACGGACAGAAAATGGAAAAGTGCTGTGGTCATTAAGGGGTTAAATAAATAAAAACTTAGCTGTGAAATAAAAATAAACCTAACATTAAACTATGAATTAACCTAACATAACTAATCTAATAAAATAAAAAACTACTACCAATTAAAATTATTTGATTTGAACAGCCAATAGGATTTCAGTAGGTCTCATCCTATTGGCTGTTTTGCATTCAACTTCAGTGTAATACAGTGACCGTATGAAGAGGATGCTCCACACAGATTTTGGGGGTCAAAGTTAGAAAAAGTGTGTTTGTTTCCATTTTTTCCTCATATTTTATAATATTTTTAATAATAAATTATAAGATATGTTGAAAATAATGGTATCTTTAGAAAGTCCATTTAGTGGCGAGAAAAACGGTATATAATATGTGTGGGTACAGTAAATGAGTAAGAGGAAAATTACAGCTAAACACAAACACCGCAGAAATGTAAAAATAGCCCTGGTCCTTAAGGGAAAGAAATTGAAAAAAGGGCCTTGGTCCTTAAGGGGTTAAAAGACTAATTTCTTTTTCTGAAAACAGTAGAATGATGGGCTTTACCAAAAAAAAAACAGTAGAATGATGGGCTTTACCATAAAGCTGTAATTTTGTTTCGTCTGTCCACAGCAATTACTCCCAAAAGGATTTTGGCTTCCTCAGGTGAGTTTTGGCAAACTTCAATCTGGCCTTTTATGTTTCTGTGTCAGCAGTGGGGTCCTCCTGGGTCTACCATAGAGTCCCTTTTCATTCAGATGGCAACGTATAGTGCGAGCTGACACTTTTGTACCCTGTGCCTGAAGGTCAGTTTGAATTTGTCTGGAAGTTGATCGAGGTTCTTTATCCACCATTTGAACAATCCTTCGTTGCAATCTTTTATCAATCGTCCATGTCCAGGGAGATTAGCTACAGTGCCATGGGCTGTAAACTTCTTGACAATGTTGCGCACAGTGGACACAGGAACATTAAGATCTCTGGAGATGGACTTGCAACCTTGAGATTTCCCATGCTTTACCACAATTTTTGTTCTCAAATCCTCCGACAATACATTGCTGTTCTTTCTCTTCTCCGTGCTCAGTGTGGCACACAGAGAAACACAACAGAAAAGTTGAGTTAATTTTTCACCATTTTTACTGGTTGCCTGTGTGATTTCTTTATTGTCAGCACCTGTTAATTGATACAGGTGAGTTTAATTACAAATTACAGGAGCATCACAAACTTAGAATGCAATTATTTCTTACAAATTTGAGAAGGTGCCAATAATTTTTGTCCAGTCCATTTTTAGAGTTTTGCATGGAATGTGTCAGATTTGGCTTTTTTCTCTCCACTTTTTTGTGTCATACCAATACAAACAAAAGAAATAAACATGAGAATGCCTGAACATTTGTAATTGCAACAATTTTCTGGGCGAAGTGGTGCATTATCTGACATAAATGCAGGGTTGCCAATATTTGTTGGCCATGACTATACATATATATACATACATACATACATACATACATACAGAGAGAAGCACAGTCAAAGGAACGAACAACCAGCTCAATACCATTGTTAGCCTGTGCTATGGCGATTTACCACCTGGGTGCAGCTTCTTTTAGCCCAGTAATGCTTTTCACAGAGTAGAACTTTCCTGTAGTATATCAGTCTGATCCCGCCTATTACAGTCAGTCCAGCACCGAAATACCAGGCAATTCCTCTCTGAACAAGGAACACAGCAACCCCAGATGATTGTTTCTGCCTTCATTGGGCCTCGCCAGTGAGGTGTAGCTATATTCCTCTAAGCACACTGAGCAAGGAGTCCACGTCTGGTTCCCCTTTTTCTTATAGGGAGACTAAATACACACAGAGAGAAGCACACTCACAGGAACGAACAACCGGCTCAATACCATTGAGTGCTTTTTTTTTGTAAAAGAATAGGTGCCAGTAATCAAAAAAAAAGGTGCCGGTACTCATTGATTATTGATTGATATATTCTGCTCAGTAACTTTGGGAAAAGCAAAGGGACAACATTATTTACAGTGTCTGGTCTATTTTGTAGCCCCTCTTGTAAAAACTAGAGTATTTACATGATGATTACAAATTTTACCTGTTATGAGTTGGCAGAGGTGGGGGTACTCAGTACCGGTGAGTACCTCCACAAAAAAGCCCTTATACTGTATATCTATATCTATATATATATATATCTATATATATATATATATATATATATATATATATATACACACACACACACACACACACACACACAGAGGTGTAACTGGAAACCTCAGGGCCCCGGTGCAAGAATCCATGAAGGGCCCCCCCTTAAAAGAGGGGGGGAGAGGGGGAGGGAGAGAGAGGCGAAGAGAGAGGGGGAGGGAGAGGGGGAGGGAGGGAGAGAGACACAGGGGAGGGAGGGAGAGAGACATAGGGGAGGGAGGGAGAGAGACATAGGGGAGGGAGGGAGAGAGACACAGGCGAGGGAGGGAGTACAACCAAATTCATGCTGAAAGTGATCCCCTTGACTACATAGGTATATGGATTGTAGTCGAGTGTCAGTTTCTGAAGTCAGCAGTGGTACCATAAACAAATTGAGCACATACCTTAATCTGCAGACTGCAGCTCTGCATGTCTCCTGTGCCCGGCATTAGCTTTGCTAGCCATGGTGACCCTGAGAGTACTGACTTGTATGGCACTGAGTGAGCACGGTCGGTACCTGCCCTCCTCCCTCTGCACATGCACAAGAGGTTGCCTGGCCATAATGCCATGATCCATCCCTCCAGACTGACAGTACTCATTACTAGGCAAGTGAACTGAATTACACAGGAAGCTCCTTCTTTCCCGCTCAGCAGGAAATGACAATTTTAAATCAGAGCGTTGCTGCAGGTTACCATGGTAACATGGGGGGCGCGGGTTGCAAGAAATTCTGGGAGGGGGGAGTTAAAAAAAAATTGTTGTAATGAAGCTGGGGCCCCCCTGATGGGGGACCTCCCGGGGGCCCGGTTGCAACCGTGCCCACTGCATCACCGGTAGTCTCGCCCCTGTACACACACATATGTATATGTATCTCAATGTTAAAGCCCTTTGCCTGCCTTTTTATTCTAACACCTGAGATCCCATATCTTTGAGCCTTTATATACAGCTCTGAGGATGTGCTAACCCGAGTGTTAACTTGAATTACGCTCAAGTGATCACGTTTACCTTTAACTTGTAATATGTAATTTAACCTGCACGTAAACACAAAAACCTGATATCGTTTGCACGCAAATGTTTGCGTTCCACTAGTAATCTGGCCCTAAACAGGACCTCGGATATCTTGACTGTGCTAACTTTTTCTCCCTATAGACTTCAATGGAGAGCATAGAAGAAAAAAAAAATAACACTTATTCTTCTTGTGCTAAACTGACAGGAGTTATTAATAGTTCCACATACAGGAAAATGTTATTTTTATTTTAAATAAATATTTCTATAGGGTATAAGGGTTCAAATGTATATAGTATATGGCCATGAATTTGTTAGCGTGCCACTTGTAATCCAGCCTTGCATTGGGAATACAATTTTAGCTTAGTGCCCTTTTAAATACATTTTATTTCCTCCTATATTTCCCCTCATATATTCTCTTTTGTTTTACTGTCCTTTCTGTTTTTGTTTTTTAAGGTTATAGAGGGAACCTTTGTGAAAGAAAGTTTCCATGAGTTGTGTTGGACTCTGACAGCAAAAAAAAACTATCGCCCAGCTGGGACACCACTCGCTAATACAGATGCCTTCCGGCTGTGGTGCCTCTTCAATTATTTATCTGAAGATACTTACCCTCTAATCATGGTCCCAGACGAGGTAAAGTGTTGAGAACTTGTATTGAATGCGTATGGTTGCTAATTTTGTCCGTGAGCTGATGGCACTATAATGATGAAGAGAGAATTAGCAAATTCAGAGTTTTCTATTCACATCTTCTTGTAAGTAAAATAGCTTTACCATCATGACTACATTTAGCACAGAGTTCCCGAATATACAAATACAGCTGCATGATAAAAGTGGAACATAAAAACATGGGCCTCCATTACATACAGAGCGTTGCCCGCAAAATCCGGCGACGCCAGATTTTACGCAATTTTGGTATTACATATACGGCGTAGCATACAAGTTACACGCATATATTTCACCCTTCGGACGTATTTTTTTAACCATAGACTAAAATAGAACAGACGCGCAATTTGGTATCCAATATACAGCGTAAGGACTTACGCGCGCAGAATTCAGAAAATCTACTCCATTCTCATCTCGCCACAAATTGCAGGCGCAGCAACCCTTGCACTGACTAAAAAACCAACGTAACTCCCTGGAAGCCTTAACAAACACATACATTTAAGCAGCATCTCAAGGTTAGAGGGACAGTATACTATGATATTGGTATTTTAAGGTTTATTTGTGTATTTGAAATAGTTTGAAGCCACAACATAATCAAATGGATTGAGCTTGTAGGTACTTTATCACATTGTGGACATATACTTGCTTATTTACTTTCAATTTGTTCTCAAAACAATCAACAATACTTGGAGGAGAGAACAATGGGAAATCATAATTGTATTACCTTCATCTCTTTATATATGGGTTTATATATGAATTTTGAATAGCAGAATTACGTGTCGCATTTATTTGAAATCGCGGATCATTTTTACGAATGTTAGCCTAATTTGCATAAAACTACTCTATATTGACACTTTCCGTGGACAAAATACTGGCGTAAGTTACTTGCGACGACTAAAATGTGTATTTGCGCACATTTCAGAAGATCGCCAGTTTAGCATGTGACGGCGCAGTATATGTAATGCCCCGATGTGCGAGGTGAAATTACGGGCGGCACGGGTTCCCTCGCTTGTGCCGAAACCTGCGCCGTATATATTTGATCGCGCCCATGAAGTTTAAGGGATATCTCTTAGCTAAATACAAGTTTAGAATAATCAATAACATGAGTTCTCACTGCTATTCTCTCCTTTATGCATAATTGTAAATAACTATTAATCTCTATTCTTGGTCAAAGATATGATTTTATGCTGCATTGTTCTCCATACAATGTGAGTATGTACACTGTAAGCTTAAAGGAACAGTAAAAACAGTAGATTTGCATAATAAACAAATGCACAATAAAAGACAATGCAATAGCACTCACTCTGAGGGGGGTAGTTATCAAGCCGTCTACTTTTCTGGCTTCGCCGGCCCAATACGCCCGCCTAAGCTCGCCTACCTTCGCCGCCGCGGACCTGAAAAAATACGCCTAATTTATCAAATAAAGCTGTCAAAAAGCAGCGGGGCGATGAGCAGCGGACTGTGACAGTTATCACTCATCCGATCTCGCTGCTCTTTGGCTTTTTCCCAGCTTTATTGCTAGCCTGTCACTAAGCACCCACACTAAACTGTACTGTTCTACCCCCTATACCGGCGCCCCCGGAGCCTCCCGCAACTCAATAAAGTTACTAACCCCTAAACCGCCACTCCTAGACCCTGCCGCAACTCTTATAAATGTATTAACCCCTAAACTGCCGCTCCCGGAGCCCACCGCCACCTACATTATACCTAGTAACCCCTATCCTGCCCCCCCTATACCGTCGCCCTCTATAATAAAATTATTAACCCCTATCCTGCTGATCCCGCACCTCGCCGCAACTAAATAAATAGTTTAACCCCTAAACCGCCGCTCCCTGAACCCGCCGCAACCTATAATAAATTTATTAACCCCTATCCTGCCCCCCTACACCGTCGCCACCTATAATAAATTTATTAACCCCTATCCTGCCCCCCCTACACCGTAGCCACCTATAATAAATTTATTAACCCCTATCCTGCCCCCCACTACGACGCCGCCACTGTAATAAATTTATTAACCCCTAAACCTAAGTCTAACCCTAACGCCCCTCTAACTTAAATATTAATTAAATAAATCTAAATAATATTTATATTATGAACTAAATTAATCCTATTTAAAACTAAATACTTACCTGTAAAATAAACCCTAATATAGCTACAATATAAATAATAATTATATTGTAGCTATCTTAGGATTTATATTTATTTTACAGGTAACTTTTTATTTATTTTAGCTAGTTAGAATAGTTATTAAATAGTTATTAACTATTTAATAACTACCTAGCTAAAAGAAATACAAAATTACCTGTAAAATAAATCCTAACCTAAGTTACAATTAAACCTAATACTACACTATCATTAAATTAATTAAATAAACTACCTACAAATAACTACAATTAAATACAATTACATAAACTAACTAAAGTACAAAAAATAAAAAATGCTAAGTTACAGAAAATAAAAAAATAAGTTACAAACATTTTACAAATATTACAACAATTTTAAGCTACTTACACCTAATCTAAGCCCCCTAATAAAATAACAAACCCCCCCAAAATAAAAAAATGCCCTACCCTATTCTAAATTAAATAAAGTTCAACGCTCTTTTACCTTACCAGCCCTTAAAAGGGCCATTTGTGGGGGCATGCCCCCAAAAGTTCAGCTCTTTTGCCTGTAAATGAAAAATACAAACCCCCCCCAACATTAAAACCCACCACCCACATACCCCTAATCTAACCCAAACCCCCCTTACAAAAACCTAACACTAATCCCCTGAAGATCATCCTACCTTGAGTCGTCTTCACTCAGCCGAGCAGTGATGGAACCCAAGTGGACATCCGGACCGGCAGAAGTGATCATCCAAGGGGCGCTGAAGAAATCTTCCATCCGATGAAGTCATCATCCAGGCGGCGCTGAAGAAGTCTTCGATCCGGGCGATGTCATCTTCCAAGCCGGGTCTTGAATCTTCCTTCCGCCGCCGCGGAACATCCTTCTTCACCGACGGACTACGACGAATGAAGGCTCCTTTAAGGGACGTCATCCAAGATGGCGTCCCCTCAATTCCGATTGGCTGATAGGATTCTATCAGCCAATCGGAATTAAGGTAGGAAAAATCTGATTGGCTGATGGAATCAGCCAATCAGATTCAAGTTCAATCCGATTGGCTAATCCAATCAGCCAATCAGATTGAGCTCGCATTCTATTGGCTGATCGGAACAGCCAATAGAATGTGAGCTCAATCTGATTGGCTGATTGGATCAGCCAATCGGATTGAACTTGAATCTGATTGGCTGATTCCATCGGCGGAAGGAAGATTCAAGACCCGGCTTGGAAGATGACATCGCCCGGATCGAAGACTTCTTCAGGATGATGACTTCATCGGATGGAAGATTTCTTCAGCGCCCCTTGGATGATCACTTCTGCCGATCCGGATGTCCACTTGGGTTCCATCGCTGCTCGGCTGAGTGAAGACGACTCAAGGTAGGATGATCTTCAGGGGATTAGTGTTAGGTTTTTGTAAGGGGGGTTTGGGTTAGATTAGGGGTATGTGGGTGGTGGGTTTTAATGTTGGGGGGGGTTGTATTTTTCATTTACAGGCAAAAGAGCTGAACTTTTGGGGGCATGCCCCCACAAATGGCCCTTTTAAGGGCTGGTAAGGTAAAAGAGCGTTGAACTTTATTTAATTTAGAATAGGGTAGGGCATTTTTTTATTTTGGGGGGTTTGTTATTTTATTAGGGGGCTTAGATTAGGTGTAAGTAGCTTAAAATTGTTGTAATATTTGTAAAATGTTTGTAACTTATTTTTTTATTTTCTGTAACTTAGCTTTTTTATTTTTTGTACTTTAGTTAGTTTATGTAATTGTATTTAATTGTAGTTATTTGTAGGTAGTTTATTTAATTAATTTAATGATAGTGTAGAATTAGGTTTAATTGTAACTTAGGTTAGCATTTATTTTACAGGTAATTTTGTATTTCTTTTAGCTAGGTAGTTATTAAATAGTTAATAACTATTTAATAACTATTCTAACTAGCTAAAATAAATACAAAGTTACCTGTAAAATAAATATAAATCCTAAGATAGCTACAATATAATTATTATTTATATTGTAGCTATATTAGGGTTTATTTTACAGGTAAGCATTTAGTTTTAAATAGGATTAATTTAGTTAATAATATAAATATTATTTAGATTTATTTAATTAATATTTAAGTTAGGGGGGCGTTAGGGTTAGTGTTAGACTTAGGTTTAGGGGTTAATAACGTTATTATAGAGGGCGGCGGTATAGGGGGGCAGGATAGGGGTTAATAGGTATAATGTAGGTGGCGGTGGGCTCTGGGAGCGGCGGTTTAGGGGTTAATAACTTTATTTACTTGCGGCGGTGTAGGGGGGACAGATTAGGGGTGTTTAGACTTGGGGTACATGTTAGGGTGTTAGGTGCAGACATCTCCCATAGGAATCAATGGGATGTCTGTCAGCAGCGAACTTGTACTTTCGCTATGGTCAGACTCCCATTGATTCCTATGGGATCCGCCGCCTCCAGGCTGGCGCTTTGAAAACCAGGTACGCTGGGCCGTAAAAGTGCCGAGCGTACCTGCTAGTTTTTTGATAACTAGCAAAAGTAGTGAGATTGTGCCGCACTTGTGTGCGGAACATCTGGAGTGACGTAAGAATCGATCTGTGTCGGACTGAGTCCGGCGGATCGAAGCTTACGTCACAAAATTCTACTTTTGCCGGTCTCGAGCCTTTGATAACTAAGGCGAATCAGCCTCGCCACAAATACGCTGCGGAATTCCAGCGTATTTGAGGTTGACGGCTTGATAACTAGGCCCCTGAACTTCAAGTGAGTAGTAGATTTTTTGTAATGATAAATTTCAAAGTTATGACTATTTCCACTCCTCTTATATAATGTGACAGTCATCAGCCAATCACAAATGCATATACGTATATTCTGGGAATTGTTGCACATGCTCAATAGATGCAGGTGACTCAAAACATGTAAATATAAAATGTCTGTGCATATTTTGTTAATGGAAGTAAATTGGAAAGTTGTTTAAAATTGCACGCTCTATCTAAATCATAAAAATGTAATTTTGACTTGAGTGTCCCTTTAAGTTTGGCTGTGACTTATGTTTCTGGCTACAATTCATTTACATTATATAAAGTAACAGTGCTATGAGTTTAAGGCTGATGAGAGCTTTACATATTGCAACTATGATAATGGAATTTCCACTTTGATGTGTTATAGTTTTTAAATAGTATTGATATTGCACAATCCTTGTCTGCAGTAATGAGCACCCTCTTCATTATGTAAGTGTCGTAGTAATTTCTCGCAACAATGTACATAGTAAGAAAATATATTTTGGACAGCAGAAGTGCTTAAGTTGTACTTCTCCTAATTAAAGCCACTTTATACAACTGACTTCATTTTTTCTCTTTTTCTTAAAGGGGCATTAAACACAAAATAAATTTCATGCACTTCCCTCTAAATATCGGTGTGGATATTTTAAAGCCTATGTTTTACTGCTCATGTGCAAACACAACAGTAATAGAATGCAGTGAAAGCTAAATTCCAACATGGTGACACCCATTACTAGAGGGAGGCAAGCTTAAAGGGACATTAAACACAAAATAAACGCTAGATATAACGATACATTTAAAGATTAGTCTGAGCATAACATGTAGATGTATTTTTTAAAGTCTCATTAGCTGTTTAAATATTGACAAAATAAGTGTAAAGTTTTAGCGTCTATAAAACAATGGGAGCTGCCATGTTGTAACTTAGGTTACCTTCTCTGCTGTGGCCAATTAGGAAAAGTTATAAATAGGTCACTAGAGTGTGCAGCCAATGGCTGTGTGGAATATAACAGTGTTCTGCACTTCCATTTCTAACAGGAATTGAAAAGTTCACAACTTCAGCAGGGAATTACAGGAAAAAGGGACAAAATAATAAGTATATTGCAGAGGCTTTTATATATATATATACAATTTATCCTTTTATATTACCATTTCAAAGTGTTTAATTTCCCTTTAACCTCAGTACTATGTTGATACTATAGTTTTGCTTATGCTCCCAGTAAACACATGGTCATTGGTACAGTTTTAGGAAGATGAGGGAGTGATGACTGAGCAGTGCATAGGAATGGGGTTGAGAGGCAGGGCAGATTGTTATGGGAGCATCAGGGGCAGATACAGACAGTGCAGGGAAATGTCTGCCACATTTGCAGTTCATGTAAGCATTTGTTTGTTTGTTTTTACTTGCACTGTTTTATTTTATATAATACAATTACTTTCTTGGTTATTTAGCTTTGGATTTGTTGTAGTATTAAGCATAGGTGTGCGCTGCAAATTTAGGTTGCAAACCCAGAGAATTTTTCAGGTGACAAAATACGTGAAGCAAGGACATTCATGTTAATCTATTATAATGAAAATAAACCAAACAAAACAACGTTTTAATGGAAGAACTTTATTTAAAGGGACATAATAATCATATGCTAAATCAATTGAAACTGATGCAGCATAACTGTAAAAAGCTGACAGGAAAATATCACCTGAGCATCTCTATATAAAAAAGGAAGATATTTGACCTAACAATTTCCTCAGCTCACCAGAGTAAGTGCTGTATAAAAAGTTATACTCAGCTGCTGCCCAGCTGCAGGTAAAAAAAAAATTAAAAAATGAAGAAATGAACAGCAGCCAATCAGCATCAGCAGTACTGTGATCTGTCCCGGGACAGACATACTGATTTTCTTCTATTAGTGATAACCAGGCACACCAAATTAGTATAAACTTTTAACCAAAGAACACTCTACATGCAGACTGGAAGCAGTGGCTACCAGCCCTGTCCACACAGGTTGTCTGCTGCCGTACAGGGAGACAGTAAGTGCCAGGGACACTAAGATATTGCCTCTGTGTGCTGCTGGAGCTTAAAATTGTGCACAACATGGAGACTACCATCTTGTAGTGCTCAAATTAAAGCACAATGTCAGCTACAGCAATGACAGTGAGTTAACTGAACCCTAGTCTACCCCTGATGCCAGTGACCCTATCTGCATTCCCCCTCTTGCTTTCAGGAGACCAAATGGACAGAAGCTTGCAATAATGTCTGACTACAGCGAACATATCTTATTGTGGCTGAGGTACATTGATGATGTCCTAATACTATGGAGAGGTTATACCAACACCTTCAAAACATTCATAAAGGAACTTAACATCAATGACCTGAATCTAAAACTCACATATGAGATCAATTATGACAAAGTGACTTTTTTAGATTTTAATATCTCTCGAGACATGTTCAATAGAGTTCAAACTGATCTACACAGGAAAGAGACAGCCACTAACTAAATCCTGAGATTTGAAAGTGCACACCACGACTCCACCAAGAAAGCGATACCCTATGGAGAATTCTTGCGCTTACGACGCAACTGCTCAGAACTTTCTAAATTCAAAGAACAAGCAAAGGATCTGAAAACAAGGCTAAAAGAACGAGGCTACCCAAACTCAATATTGAAAAGGGCCTATCATCGAGCACTACATCTTGCAAGATCGGACCTGTTAATACCAAGACCAAAGGACAAGGGGGATCAAAAGGTGAGATTTGTGAGTACATTTAATGAGGCCCACAGAGAAATCTCTCAAATTCTTAATCAGCATATACACATACTTCACACGGATGAAGATCTAACCAAGACAATTGGAGACAGAATACAAGTCTCCTGGAGGAGAGCTCCAACTATTAGGGACAAGATTGTAAAAAGCCATTTCACTAAAAGCCTGAGTAAACGGAAAGACAACTTTAAAGGAACTTATCCATGTGGAACCTGTAAATTCTGTCCCTATATACGTACAGTGAAACAAATGGAAATCCACCCAAAAGGGATTATATATATGAACGATTTCTATAATTGCAGAACTAAAAACATCATCTACTGCATTGAATGTAAATGTGGAAAAAAGTATGTGGGTATGTCCACTCGAGAATTAAGAACGAGACTTGGTGAGCACTTAGGCAACATTCGTAACGCTCAAAACGACTTGGAAAGAGGTAACAAAATTACATCAGTGGCGAGACACTTTTTGGATAAACACGAAGGGAAACCAGTCCTCAAATGTTGGATTTTACAGAGAATAAGACCAGGCATTAGGGGGGAAATATAGAAACTTCTTTGTTAAGAGAAGAAACCAAATGGATCTTCAGGCTTCAAACTATGGCCCCAAAGGGACTGAACGAACAACTGACTTTCAGTCCATTTTTATAATGATCCGTCTCTGAATGAAGAACAATTCTCCTTTTAATAAACTATCTTCCAAATCGATCTCAAATGTTTAATACGCAATATATATTAAATATATGCATAGCTTAAGACAAATACCAACTCTAAATAAGCTCAATTAATTATATTATCTATGTATGCATACACATGAGAGAATGTATGAATCCCTATGCATGAGATACGTATGTGGGTATGGACACTTTATCTGAAAAGTATTCATAGATATTTCCATGACAGGATATACATGAGATATGTACGTGACTATGGACACTTTATCTGAAAAGCATTCATAGATATGTCCATGACAGGATCACCTGACCTTCATCCTAATGAAAGGCTTCTAGATACTTTTCTCTATAACTACATATCTGGGCTGCACTAACAAATATAATCTGTATAAGGGGATCCTTCCCCTTTCTTTTTGGCCCCCTCATTTTTTGATTCACATGTGAACTAAGAAGAAATATAATCATAGAAATAAAATGAGATATATAAGCTTTGCAATATGTGTGTATTTAACTGCATAACAATAATCTTTTACTTCAAAAACATGTTTCTGTTCCCTTATATATATGGGAATTGTGCTAAGATTAGAGACATACTCATATCATATGACTCACTCCCCCTACTTTTAAATACCATCGCTTTTGTCTCGGTAATAGCAATTCATTGCTCAATAAGGGATTACCTACTGTTTTAGTAAACAATCAAAGACTATTCTGATAATAATATCGCTTCACATTATGGTACCTTTTGAAATCTAAGATATGCTTTTGTATATGTTATAATCTTTGCTCCAATGATATACATTCCTTATCTCTTTATATATATGGAAATCATGCTCATGATCATATATACGTTTCCCCTACACTTAAAAACTTTCATATCTGTCCGTGTAAGAGCAATTCATTGCCCAATACAGGATTACCCACGGATTTATTGTATCCTTAATAGCGAATCTGACAAAGTATTGCTCCACATTATGGTAGCCATCTATAGTCTAATAAACAAATTTATTTTGCCACAGATGCTTTACGATTTGACACATGCACCTTGTGATACAATGCAGTATTCATAGTAACATAATAAACAAGCTTAATCTCTGTTAAGCTACCGATGCTTTACTATTGGAGGTACTCGTCATGTGACGATTACACACCCCCACCGGGGATTGGCTGGCGTTCAAATAAATAGGCAGCACGAAGGACCCGACGGCGCCTTTGACAAAGCAGTTGGTGAAAGGCGCGTCAGGCGTTTGCACTGCTTCTTTTGTGTTTCTGTTAATAATATTTAACTTATGGTTTAATTAATTATTTAGAATTTAGAATTGTTGGCCTCTATAGGCTTTTTGTCTACTAGTCAACTCAACATATGGGCAAACCAGGGGCATTTTTAATTTTGGGAAAACATTTGCTTTAGTGTTTGATATTTAATAGCAGCACCTGATACTCTCGCATCGCTGCATTCGTTTTTTTAGCTAAAATCCCCACAAGACTTGTAATATGCTAAGAACCACGTATAACCCAGCTTCCGATAGCAAGTCACTAATTTGAGTTTACAGCAGCACTATATGCTAAATTACTGCCGCGTTGGATTCAAACACCCTTGTATTCTAACATGTCAATAGTTTAAGTGCACCATATAAACCAGCGAGTTATAGGAAGCTACGGGGTCTGGGGTGAGACACAAATTAGCAGCGTGCTATATCTCCATACTGCAACACTAAACATTAATAATCATTAATGGATATTCAATATGTTATGTGCTTCGCTAGATCGAGCACTCTATAAATAGTTACTGTGGTGGTAACTTTCAACAAGTAATTTCTAAGTATCTTAGGTAAGAACGGCAGGACTTTGTGCCTTTGGCATGACTGTACATCTCCAAACCATCAGAGTTATGTTCTGATAATCAAATCCATACTTTCTTGTCCCTGGTACCTATAGTATACAGTTAACTAGTAGATAATCCTGGTGATATCCTGAAACGTACTTACACAAATAAATGGTTACCAGTTTTTCTGGTTGAAGCACTATCCTAATATTATTAGTGCTTATAACACTGATACCACTATTGATACGATAAAATATACAGTTTAAATTTACCAGGGTTACAGTATACTAACTGATAGTTATTGTGAACTACATTGACTTAAATTTGTGGGAAGTAACACTGTCTGTGTTTACTATACACAAAAGAAGCTAGTCCACTCTCATCCACACTATAGGGCAGTTTCGTTTGGAACTAACCTATGAATTAATTTTTAACCGAACCAACTACACTATACACATGCTTCTCCATGTATCAAATGTAGCTTTTTAACTGCTGGAATTAATTCTGTCACCTCCATAGATGTCCTAGTGATATTCCCCTCTATTACTCAATTAATTTTGTTTCCTAACATCCTTTGATACAGGGTGTACAAGTTTAATAGTATGACAATATGGTATAGAGTACATGCACTGTACAAGGTCATCACACACTTTTCCTCCTGGCTACATTTATGTTTTTAATTAAAGATAATTTTCTCATGTATCTATAATGTTTTTTTATTTTTTGTCACAATAAAAGTTATATTTTAACTAATTATCAATAATCTTCGTGCTAACCTATGATATAGCTACTCAGGCTCTTTAATAAGTGTGCCACACGATACCTTTCTTTTTTCTCAATAAATATTACCAAGTATTAAATATTCCAATTGTCCCGTGGTGACTGCATTAGGGTGTTCCTGGGTGCACGTCTATAGTATTAAAGGGACAGTATACTATAAAATAGTTTTTCCCTTTATGTGTTTCCAATTACTTTTTTACCAGCTGCAGAGTATAAAATGTATGAGATTTGCTTTTTAAGCTTTATTTGTGTATATGAATTAGCTGGTTTTGTGTTTTGAAGTCACAACCTAATAAAATGGGTTGAGCTTGTAGGTATAATCAGATCTCATCACATTGTGTACATATACCTGCTTCTTTATCTTATATCTGTCCATAAACCAATCACCAATAGAACAATGGAGAAAACCAATCACCAAGAGAACAGTGGAAAATTAACATTGTATTACCTTATCTCTTCTATAACCCACTGGGAGTATAATTTCTTCTGCTGTCTGTGTTTACACAGCTTGGTCTTAATGCCAAAAAATTTCAGAATAGGTGGGGATACCACAGGCTAAATCAACTATTTCAAATGCCAATATAAGGGTAATGGAAATACTTGTAAACAATTTAATACACTCCAGCAGGGAAAGTGGATCATTGAGAACCAATTAAAGGGGAGACAATTTTTGAGTAAACTGTCCCTTTAAGTGTTATTAAATCTCTAATTATATTGTGCATTTTCTTACTCATTTTGTATGAGACAACTCAATGGATATATAATACATTACATTATTATTATACTTTATTTATGAAGCGCCATCATATTCCACAGCGCTGTCCATGGATACAGTTCATTTAAATAAAACAATAATATAAAACTTCTGAGACAGGACAGAATTTACACACATACAGGAGTAATCGAGGGCCCTATTCCCGTGGGAATCTAGAAGGGTAGGAGGTTGAGAAACAGGAGGTGAGGACTGCAAGTTTGAGAAAGATGTTAATGCAGAGTTAGATGAGGGAAATGTTAGATAAGAGAAATATTATTGAGTTGGGTGGTAGGCTTCTCTGAACAGAAAAGTCTTCAGAGAGCATTTAAAGGAAGAAAGATTAGGGCAAAGCTTGACAGCACGAGGGAGAGTGTTCCAGAGGGTAGGTGCTGCACGACAGAAGTCTTGCAGTCTAGCATGAGAGGAGGTGATAGTCGCAGATGCAAGGAGCAGATCATTGTTGGATCTTAGTGGGCGGGCTGGAGTATACTTGTTGATTATAGAGGATAGGTAGAGGGGACCGGTGTTGGTGAGCGCTTTGTATGCAAGGGTGAGAATTTTGAATTTTATTCTGCTGTGTATGGGGAGCCAATGAAGGGACTCGCAGAGAGGTGCAGCAGATACAGAGCGACGGAAAAGGTGGATCAGCCTGGCAGAGGCATTTAGGATGGCTTGAAGGGGGGAGAGGCGGGAAAGAGGAAGGCCAGTAATTAGGTTATTGCAGTAGCCAAGTCGGGAAATAACAAGAGAGTGGATTTTTTGCTTTGTGGTGTTAGCGCACAGAAAAGGTCGAATTTTGGAAATGTTGTGTAGATGGTTGTGGCAGGATGTAGAAAGTGATTGGATATGAGGGGGGGTGAAGGATAGATTTGAGTCAAGTGTAACTCCGAGGCAGCGGACTTGGGGAAATGGTGATGCCGTCAACAGGGATAGAGAAGTCACAAGTCGGCGTAGAGCTTGAGGGGGATAAGAAGGAGCTCAGTCTTGGACATGTTAATCTTTATGGGGTGAGAGGCCATCCAGGAAGAAATACCAGATAAGCAGTCGCTGACATGAGAAAGGACAGAGGGAGAGAGAGCAGGGGTGGAGAGGTAGATCTGGGTGTCATCAGCATAGAGGTGATATTTGAAGCCATAACTGTTGATAAGTTTACCCAGTGAAGAAGTATAAATGGAGAAGAGTAGAGGACCCAGAACAGATCCTTGAGGTACTCCAACAGACAGAGTCACTGGAGAGGAGGAGTCGCCAGCAAATGACACAGAAAAAGACATGTGAGAAAGATAAGAGTGAATCTAGGAAAGAGCAGTGTCACAGAGACCAAAAGAGCTAAGGGTCTGTAGGAGGAGGGGGTGGTCAATTGTGTCGAAGGCAGCTGAGAGGTCAAGTAAGATGAGTATGGAGTAGTGGCCAATATTTTTAGCAGAGAGAAGATCGTTAGTAACCTTGGTAAGAGCAGTCTCAGTTGAGTGTTTAGGGCGGAATCCGGATTGCAGGGGGTCGAGCAAGAAGTTGGCGGACAGGAAGTGGGTTAGGCGACTGTAAACTAGTTTTTCAAGGAGTTTTGATGTTAGTAGAAGCAGTGATATGGGGCGGTAGCTTTCAGGAGAATTAGGGTCAAGGGAGGGTTTTTTGAGTGCATAAATACCGGGGGGTTTTCAACTTTTTCAAAGTGCCAATTTGTATTTTATTTTTCTCCACTCAAGTTCAGGAGTTCAAGATAACATTCAATAAATTTCAGTCTCGTATGTCTGCACAACAACTCCATTAAAGGATGTTACTATAAACAGTAATGTGATTAGCACTTCTCTTTTAAATGATGATATTTTATTGGAATTAAAAAAAAAGTAAATATAGTGAAAAAGTCTGTTGGTCTAGACACGAGCCCAGGGGTTTTAACGGAACTTTTGTCTCTGCCAGCTATACCTTAGCTGATCTATTTACAGTCATACTGTCAGGCATTGTTCTGATGACTGTAGAATTGCTAATTTAGTTCCTCTTTATAAGATGGAAATAGTGAAGACTCTGGTAACTATTCAACCCAAAGATCATGTCAGATTAGTTGATTTATTTAACTTTGTAACTAGTGATACACCATTGTGGATAATATTTAGCAGATCTAAATGTTTTAAAGCATCAGACACTGTTTCACACAACAAACATATTCATAAACTGCATTACCTTGGATTAGATTAAAAAATTGTTAAGTGGGTAGAATGTTGTTTAAATGATGGAGAGGTTTGCGACTAGCGCTGCTGATTGGACCAGCGGGACTTAAGTATGTGTTTAACCTCTTTGCAGGAGTTAAACACACAGCATTACAGTGCCGCTAGTGTTGGGAAGAGAGATAGATTAAATATACTCATATTTATTAATAAGTAACCTGAGCATGTGTAAACAATGTAACATTAACCCTTTAATGACTGGTGTAATTTGTCTATGGCTACATCAGGACAATGTTTCCATGTAAACAAATTGAGATCACGGAATTGTGCATGCGATTGCGAGATTTCAGTGATGTGATCGGGTCAGGGGGCGTCCCTATGACGCTATGCACGCCCTTTAGACTGCGATACCATTCAGGAAGCTCCGTTGGCTTTAGTAGGGCCAAACAGCTAGGACGTGCTATAAAACATCAAAGCAACTACATACAACAATAAAGTGACAAGAAAAGAGAAGTACAAGTGTATCAGTGACAAAAGCATTCATGGTTTGAATGGAAACTCTAATGTTAGAAACATATATTTTCAAACATAATTATTATTCTACTATGTGTTGAAGCAGAAAGAAAGAAAACTGAGTCTGTGCTTCCAGTAAAAACCAATGATTTATTATATATATGTGGAACATACAATTCAATGGTACGCTCCCCTAGGCCTGACGCGTTTCGCACATGCGCTTCATCATCACTATGTTTTTAACACCTGCACTTAAAAGGACATGAAATCCAAAAATGTTCTTTCATGATTAAGAGCATGTCATTTTAAATAACTTTCTAATTTACTTCTATTATCAAATTTTCTTTGTTCTCTTGATATTTTGTTTAAAAACAGGGATGTATGCTTAGGAGCCAGACCATTTCTGGAGCACTATGTGGCAGCAGTTCTGCAAGAATATTATCCATTTGCAAGAGCACTAGAGGGCAGCACTATTTCCTTTCATGTAGTGCTCCAGATGCCTACCTAGGTATCTCTTCAACACAGAATATCATGAAAACGAAGCAAATTTGATAATAGAAGTAAATTGGAAACTTTTTAAAAATGGTGTGTTCTGTCTGAATCACAAAAGAACATTTTTAGGTTTCATATCCCTTTAATAAGCGTTGTTTTCCAACAATAATGCTGTGTGTATATATATATATATATATATATATATATATATATATATATATATATAAATATGTGTATGTATGTATGTATATGTATGTATGTATATGTGTATATATGTGTATACATGCGCACTTGGTCTAACACAGTGTCGGGTTAGCTCGCAAGTAATAAATGTTAGGTTTTTTTTTCAGCGTGCTCCATTAATGTATATGGGGCCGATTTATCAAGGGCCGAATGGCCCCTGATACCCCTGTTTCCGCGCAAGCCTTCAGGCTCGCCGGAAACAGCAGTTATGAAGCAGCGGTCTTAAAACAGCTGCTCCTTAACTGGTCCGCCTGTTCTGAGGACATCAATCCGCCCGATCTCATACGATTGGGCTGATTGGCACTCCCTGCTCAGGGTCGGCTCCAAGGGGGGGCTTTGGGGGGCAATGCCCACCCAAATGGAATGCTGTGCCCCCTCAAAAAATATGCCCACAAGGACTGCACTGCATTATTTTATTTATTATGTATAATATGTGCAGTCATTTGCAAGGTAGGCAGTGAACTGGTCTGCTGCCCCTGTATTGTACAACATGCTTTCCCGATAATGTATGAGCCACAACTGAGCCAGCGCCACCCACTGGTGCTTAAAAGCTGAGCTCATCGTGGCCCATACGCTTCCATTTGAAGCTGCTATCTTAGAAGCCTCTTTGGGTAGCTAAGCAGCGGTCTTTTCAGTCACGTCACTGCTGATGATGCGGAGGAGGGAACCTTGGAGCTGACTGTCACGTGGAAAGTGCACAGTAAGAAGAAGCCAGGCGGGAAGGAATTGAAGATTCAAGAAGAAGATAGTGACAGTCAGTGACTGACGCAATCAGTGGAGAGACTGGAGTCAAGCAGCCATGGAGCGAGCCGCACCTGCTAAGGACCATTGTTGGTATTAGGTAAGTAATCTACTTTTTTTTTTTTATTCACAATTTTTTATCCTGATGAGCCGGCCACCGTTTGAGAGTAAGTTATACTGAGTGCACTGCAGGGGGTTACACTTATGCATTTGCAGCACATTATCAGGTTATGTACCTAATTTGAAATTCAAGAAATTCTGCAACAATAACAAACATTTGTGTAGGGATTTTTCACAAATAACAACAAAAAAAAACCCAACGATTTAATAAGTTACTATATACTACAAAGCAATAAATGTTTTTAGTTTTTATTTTAGTAGTGTATTTATCTAAGGGTCTTAGGAGTGTTTTAAATACATTTGAGAATTATTTTGTTTATATGAATATTAATGTAATGGCAACAAGGGCTGTTTTGTTAATTCGCTTGTGTTTATATACATATATATGTATATATATATATATATATATATATATATATATATATATATATATATATATATATATATATATATATATATATATATATATATATAAATATTAGAGATAGGTGCACTCTCACAGAGTTTACTTGCCAGGGTGCTGGGTAATAGTCAATATGATATGGAGAAAACAGCACTCTCTTGGCTTGACAAAAAGGTAAAGTAATCCTTTTAACCAGTTGTTAATAAAAGGATTACTTTACCTTTTGTCAATCCCAGAGAGTGCTGTTTTCTCTATATCATACAGTCTAGACTCTACAGACAGTGTTGTATATGGACTGGAGTATTTAGAGTGGATTATCATTTAACATGATTAAATTTCTTTGTGGAGTGCAAGTGAATGAGCAGCCAAGGGACAAAAAGATCAGCAGCCAGGTGTTAATAACTTCAAAGTTTATCAGTGTGACTGTGTTTTACTGGTCTGGAAGCTTTGAGGAGGGTTAGCATCTGCTTCTGCTGTTTGCTACTGTTAGCTGAGGAGATCACAGTTCTATTCATTACTGGTTAAGGGGTTAATAACTGCACTAGTCATGCGTAATATATATTTTTGGTCTGACTCCTAGGAGATCATTTGAACAGAATTGTTGAGTTAAATTCTAGTTCAAAGTTTAGAGGCTGAGCTTAACAAATATCAAAAGTCAAGAGTTGGGTATATCCCATTAATGTCTGTCTTCTAGTACATACCACCATCCTGTTAATCTCTGTGTCTACTGGTGTATACCATCCTGTTAATGTCTGTGTCTACTGATGTATTCCATCCTGTTAATATGAGTGTCTACTGATTTATACCATCCTGTTAATGTCTGTGTCTACTGGTGTATACCATCCTGTTAATATGAGTGTCTACTGATGTATACCATCCTGTTAATGTCTGTGTCTACTGGTGTATACCATCCTGTTAATGTCTGTGTCTACTGGTGTATACCATCCTGTTAATGTCTGTGTCTACTGATGTATTCCATCCTGTTAATATGAGTGTCTACTGGTGTATACCATCCTGTTAATGTCTGTGTCTACTGGTGTATATCATCCTGTTAATGTCTGTGTCTACTGGTGTATATCATCCTGTTAATGTCTGTGTCTGCTGGTGTATTCCATCCTGTTAATGTCTGTGTCTACTGGTGTATTCCATCCTGTTAATGTCTGTGTCTACTGGTGTATACCATCCTGTTAATGTCTGTGTCTACTGGTGTATACCATCCTGTTAATGTCTGTGTCTACTGGTGTATACCATCCTGTTAATGTCTGTGTCTACTGGTGTATACCATCCTGTTAATGTCTGTGCCTACTGGTGTATACCATCCTGTTAATGTCTGTGTCTACTGGTGTATATCATCCTGTTAATGTCTGTGTCTACTGGTGTATACCATCCTGTTAATGTCTGTGCCTACTGGTGTATACCATCCTGTTAATGTCTGTGTCTACTGGTGTATATCATCCTGTTAATGTCTGTGTCTGCTGGTGTATTCCATCCTGTTAATGTCTGTGTCTACTGGTGTATTCCATCCTGTTAATATGAGTGTCTACTGGTGCATAGTTGTATACCATCCTGTTAATTTCTGTCTGCTGGTGTATATCATCTTGTTAATGTCTGCCTACTGGTGTATACCATCCTATTAAATTTAATATCTGTCTGACTCTGCAGGTGTATACGATTCATTTATATACTTTAGTTTAGTAATCCTTCCTGTTAGCAACACACCTCTCTTATGGTTCTCCTAATACCCTGCAAACTTAAATGAATCCAGGGCAGTTTAGTTAATCTAGGACATTATATGTTGTTCAAGCCTAAGGTATAAATTAGGTGCAGTGTTAGTTATATTAAATATTTTATGGGCTAGAATCAATATTTTAAATATATTCCTGGAGGACACAGGTTGTTAAAATAGGGATTGAAACAGTGTGCTGTGTACACTCTGAAAGTAACCATGTCAGCACAGGCAGTGAGTAAGGCTGAGACAGGCAGATGGAAGAGGCACCTTGCCTTAGAGTTTAAAGAAGCCAAGATTGCATTTTTTCACATACCACTGCACTTGACATTGTCAAATACAGTCTCTTACCTCCCCTTTCTCCCTTTGTGTGGGTGTGTGTGTGTGTGTGTGTGTGAGAGAGAGAGAGATCATCTTTATGTGCATGTGGTAGTATGAGAGAGCATATGTATGTGCATGTGTAAGTATGAGAGAGTATGAGAGAATCTGTGTGTGTGTGAGAGAGATGATCTGTATGTGCATGTGTAAGTATGAGAGAATCTGTGTCTGTGTGAGAGAGATCATCTGTATGTGCATGTGTAATTATGAGAGAATCTGTGTGTGTGAGAGATCATCTGTATGTGCATGTGTAAGTATGAGAGAATCTGTGTGTGTGTGAGAGAGAGAGATCATCTGTATGTGCATGTGTAAGTATGATAGAATCTGTGTGTATAAGAGAGAGAGATCATCTGTATGTGCATGTGTAAGTATGAGAGAATCTGTGTGTGTGTGAGAGAGAGATCATCTGTATGTGCATGTGTAAGTATGATATAATCTGTGTGTATAAGAGAGAGAGATCATCTGTATGTGCATGTGTAAGTATGAGAGAATATGTGTGTGTGTGTGTGTAAGAGAGAGATAATCTGTATGTGCATGTGTAAGTATGAGAGAATCTGTCTGTGTGTGAGGGATCATCTGTATGTGTAAGTATGATAGCATGTGTGAGTGACAAAGCGTGTGTGTGTGTTAGACAGAGCATCTTTATATGTAATTATGAGAGAGCATGTGTGTGCATATGTGTGTTTCTCGGGCGTATCATAGACAATGCCTCAACAGCCTCTGACCTCACTGCATGTCATTTTGACTCTCATACATGCTTTGTAAATGCGTGCCCCCTCGTGAAAAAAAAATGCCCCCCCATTTCATTCGTTCTGGAGCCGACCCTGTCCCTGCTAGCTTCCAATTGGCCACGAATCTGCAGGGGGCGGCATTGCACAAGCAGTTCACAAGAACTGCTTATGCAATATGCTGTCGGCATTCATCGATGTCCGCTGAGCGGATCATGTTGGACAGACCGATGATAAATCGGCGCCTATGAGGAGAAGTTAATAAGGCTGCGATTTCCAAAGTCCTGAAGTTAGTGTGCATCGAATTTTCCTCACCCGCAAATCATTTACTTTCAACTTGTAATACGCGTGCTAACCAGCGTGTGTTAAAAGTTTATTTCTGGTGGTGTTTGAGCTTGAGGGATAGCACTAAATAACATGCCACTTGTAATCTGTAACAAATCTGAATTGACTCCTCCAAATAAGGCAAGTGGTAGGTGGCGTTTTCTATTGATAAACAAATGCAGCAAAGTGTTATTGTATTAAAAATTACACTTGCATAGTATATTAAAGGGAGATAAAAGTGCAAAAAGAAAATTCTGTAAATTGGTAAAGGATTTTATTATTGCTTGCATATTAGTATGTGTTTAACCCATGCAAATGAATTAAATACATAGTTAAAGTCATCTTCAGAGCAACAATGTACTACTGGGAGCTAGATTGACGTATCTGGTGGACCAATGAGGCTATGTACATATGCTTTTCAACAAAGGATACATAAAGAAGTACATTTCATAGCAAAAGTGAATTTAAAAGTGTCTTAAAATTGCAAATTTTATCTGAATCTTGAAAGTTTAATTCCGACTTTCATGTCTCTAACTTCTTGCAAAACTGCAGAAAATTACATTTACCTTCCCTTTAAGGTTAAAACGTCCCTGCTGCCTTAGTAGGGGGAGAATATAATAGGCATGTGCCTTATTTCGGGCTTCATTATTTAATAGTTAAAGTCTGAAATGGCTGCCATCTTAAGCATTCGGGTATTTTCGGTGGGTGATATATTTGAGAATAAGCGCTAACACAAATATCTGTATGTGCTCCTGCAGCTAGGGTTGCCAAACCTACCTTATCTCCATGGATCTCCCCTATTTGCCAAAACGTTTTTTTATAATATTTTATAATATTTTTTGTTTTAAATTTAATATTTTTAATTACGTTTTCAAGGAAGGAAATTTTATATTTAGTCCATTTAGAAGATATCTAAGTTGAGAGAATAGAGGTTTGTAATTTAAATGATATAAAGAATGGACATTTTGTGAAAAGTAGACTCCAAAATATCTCAGACCTCTTTTGGCCCAGGAAAAGCTCAAATTAATTTTGTATTTTTTTTTTGTTTCATGGGGAATGTGGATACCTATAGTTTCCCACTTATCACCGTTAATCTTGTATCCAGATAGTTTACCAAATTTTTGAATGATAGCATATAAAGGAGGGAGTGATAATAAGGGTTTTGTAATGGTAAGGATTACATCATCTGCAAAAGGGCCCCAATTTTTATCCCTGAGATGTCATGACAGTTCCTAATCCTTGTTGCAAGAAGTTCCATACAAAAGGCAAAGAGTAAAGGTGATCTGTACCTCGTCCCATTTTTAATAATTATTTTATCTGATTGTATCCCGCTATCTTTGTAAATTTTGTAGGGTTAGAATATATTTCTAGAATGGCCTTAATGAAGTTACCATGAATACCATTGTCCTCAATATACTAAACAAATAGTTCCAAATGACTCTTTCAAATGCTTTCTCTGTGTCCAACGCAAGGAGCAGAGAAGGCAGTTTCAAAACTGAAGCATAATTTATGAGGTCAGTTGTCACCCTTATATTGTCTGGGGCTTCTCTACACCTAATAAAAACCTACTTGATCTGGATGTACCAGTAGTGGCATAAGTGGATTTAATCTATCAGCAATGATCTTGGTAAAAAGTTTAATATCTTGATTGATGAAGGAAATAGGTCTGTCATTTTTATAATGTTGTTTGCATTTCCCTGGTTTACAGATAACTGATTTCTCATTTTCTTCCATTATGATAACGAAAATCCTGGCTAACTGAGGGGCAAGTATGTCACTTTAGGTTTTATAAAAGATTCCAAAACACCCATCAGGTCCTGGAGCTTTATTTAGTCTAAGAGTTTTAATGGTGGACATATCTTTTTGGATAGATATGGGAGCGTTCAATTCTTCTATATCCTGAGAAAGCTGGAGTAGGTGACAATCTTCCAAAAAATGCTCTAATTCTACTCTAAACTTGTAGTCACAGATTGTTTGGGGAAGATCATAATGTTTCTGATAAAATTTGACAAAAGTATTAGCTATCTCCTGTGAATGATTAGTAGTTTGGCCATCAGGTTTTTTGAATTTGTGGGACAGTAGAGAATTTCATTAAGTTTATTAGCCAGCATCTGGCATAAATGGAGTAATGGGCATCAAGTATTTTAAGAGATTTGTATACTTCTTCATTAAAGGGAAAGTAAAGTCCAAATTAAACTTTCATGATTCAGATAGAGCATGTCATTTTAAACAACTTTCTAATTTACTTTTATCATCAAATTTGCTTTGTTGCCTTAAAGGCCGCCTCTGAATTTGACAGTTTTTCACAGCTAGAGGGTGTAGTTCATGTGTTTCATATAGATAACATTGTGCTTATACATGTGAAGTTATTTAAGAGTCAGCACTAATTGCCTGAAATACAAGTCTGTCAAAAGATCTGAGATAAGGAGGCAGTCAGCAGAAGCTTAGATACAAGGTAATTACAGAGGTAAAAAGTATATTTCTATAACAGTGTTGGTTATGCAAAACTGGGGTATGGTAAATAAAGGGATTAGCTATCCTTTTAAACAATAACATTTTTGGTGTTTACTATCCTTTTAAGTAAGGTATCCATTTCAGTTTTCTTAATGTGAATCTTAGCAGCTAGAGGATCTGTGGGGTAGGTTTTATGCTTAGCAGATAAATGTTCCAATTCAGCCCATAACTGTTCTATTTTCTGGGTCTTAATAATATTTTGCTTGCTAGATTCTCCTATAAACACCCCTCGAGCAAAAGCCTTCAAAGCACCTTCATACATGGGATTAAAAGAGGTATTTTCATTCACCCTGATAAAGAGGGATACTTTATCTCTCAATGATTGTAGGAATAAGGGGTCTTTTTATAAAACTGGGTTAAGGGTCCAATATTTACTACTAATCAGGTTTACATTAAGGAAAGAGTAGCACACATGATAGCATTATCCATCAACGATGTAGGCAACATATTCTTATAGATCATCGTGAGCATAATTTGGTTTAAGAAGACATAATCAATTCTCGAATAGGAACCATGAACAGGAGAATAATATGTGTAGTCTCTTTCACCATGATGTATAGCTCTCCAACTACTAATTAGATTATGGTCTAATATAAGATTTTCTGTAGCCTCTTCTCTTATTTTGATACCCTCTATGTGATCTGTTTATATTCCCGTCAATTTCTAAATTGAAACCCCTCCCCCAGTATAATCTGCTATAGTTTCTAATGCACAAACATCTTACTTATCTTAGCCAAAAAGTTTGCACAATATTCGTCAGGAGCATAAACATTTCCTATAACTACTGGAAGTTTATGGATCTTGCCCTTGAGTATTATTCGCCCTTTTGAATCAATCATAGCCTCATCGTCTTTGAAACTCAGGGAAGAGTATATTAGAATAGAAACTGCACAATGTTTTTTGGAGCTTGTAACATGATGATGTGTGGAGAATGACCTATCCCAATATTTTGGCGTAGTCGCTTTCGTAAAATGGGTTTCTTGTAATAATACTAGAGGTGCCTTTAATCTGTTATATTCGGAAAGGGCTTTTTTTCCGTTTGGCATGGGAATGGAGGCCCCTGACATTATAGTCAAAACTGTAAGAGCCATGTATACATTTCAAGATAGACAAGATAAAATGAAAACACAATGTGATAAGCACGTAAACGCTCAACTCACCCACGGTAGACAGAGCAAACCCCATGTTCTGAGAATTGCCCAAAATGTTTTACAGTCTTCCTTATTTATATACTCTTAGAATATTTTCTCCCTTATTTTTTAGAACATGTAAAATCTTCATTTCAAACATTTAATATTATACTCTTGTACTCTTATCTAGTTAATATTGATGTATCTGACAGTTTAATGTCTTTACTCCCACTGTGCCTTAAAGGGCCATGATACCCAAATGTTGAAACACTTGAAAGTGATGCAGCATAGCTGTAAAAAGCTGACTAGAAAATATCACCTGAACATTTCTATGTAAAAAAGAAAGATATTTTACCTCAAAATGTCCAAAGTATTCAAACCCCATTGTAAAGGACTTTAAGCAGCAAATAAGTATGCCTGTCCCAGGACAGGCAAGGGAGTGAGCTTTATGCACACATATTATTTACCTATTCAGTTTAAAGAAGTTTACTATGAAATCTCATGAGAGTTAAGTGAAATCTCATGAGATCACAGTAAAAGAGTTCATGACAGCACTGTTGATGCTGATTGGCTGCAGTTCATTTCTTAATTTTTTTTAATTATTTTTTTACCTGCAGCTGGACAGCAGCTGAAGTATAACTTTTTACACAGAACTTACTCTGGTGAGCTGAGGAAATTGTAAGGTGAATATGTTCTTTTTTTACATAGAGATGCTCAGGTGATATTTTCCTGTCAGCTTTTTAGAGTTATACTGCATCAGTTTCAAGTGATTTAGCATATGAGTATTATGCCCCTTTAAATGAATTCACAAATTTGCAGGAAGTTGTTGAATGTATTAAGCTAGACTGTGTGAATGAAGAGGATTTTTTTAAAGAATTTTGCTGTAACAAACTGCATGCATCAAATTGTAAAATAAAGTATTTTTTTCCCCAGTAACTACTGTATAATTTGTCAATTTCCTATGTGAATTTGTCAATTCCTCAATCTCCCTTATTTTCTTAAAAAATAAAAAGTTGGCAAACCCTACCTATAGCATCTTTTAAATCAAGGAACTTTACTCGACCAGCATCAAGATGATAATGTGAGAACTATGGACTTGAGAGTAAGAATAATTAGACCACAGAACTGTTAAGGTTCATATAAAGTGGACATTACTGGAAATATGCTAATAATGTTATTATGTTGATTGTACATGCATATGTATGTTGTGTAAACTATGAAAATTCAATAAAAATCTTTTCAAAATAAATCAAGGAACTTTAACCAGCTGTTTGCCTGGAGTGCATTGCCCTTTTAATAAACTATATTTTGTGTATAATGGATTCTAATAGAGAAATACTTGGAACAAAAAAATATTGGTGTATACCCCCTAATTGTAATGGTTCACTATCTCCCCCAACATGTTTTTCTTTATTGATATTACAGTATGGTTAGAAAAGTAATATTTTGCATCCTCCAACCCCTGGAAAATGTTTATGCCCCACCCCCTTTCTTCAAGCAAGGCATTACGTATCCACCTTAGTTATTATTATCATTTATTCATAAAGCACTGCCAAATTCCATAGCGCTGGGTTAAATAATAGGGGTATACAATGACAAAGATTTGTGATAAAATACAAAACAAAACAAAACTAAACAAATCTAGTACAGGAGGAAGAGGGCCCTGCTCCGGAGAGTTCACAGTCTATAGGTTTAGGGTGCAGAGACATAAGGTTGGGTTAGCTTGTTACATGGGTTGTATTTGCAGCAGTGACTCAGTACATGTATTAGTTTGGTTCAGATGAGGGATGGAGAAGAGATGGTAAGCCTCTCTGAATAGGTGAGTTTTCAAGGAGCGTCTGAAGCTATACAAAGTTGGAGACAGTCTAATGGAGCGGGGTAGAGAGTTCCAGAGGACAGGAGCAGCACGTGCGAAGTCTTGGAGGCGGGAGTGGGATGTAGAGATAACAGGAGTGTAGAGACGTAGGTCAGAGGTTGATCAAAGAGGACGGGATGGGGAATATTTCACGATAAGAGAGGAAATATAGTTGGGAGTTAGACTGTTGAGTGCTTTGTAAGTTAGGGTTAATACTTTAAATTGTATCCTGGAGTGTATGGGGAGCCAGTGTAGAGACTGGCAGAGCGGAGCAGCTGCTGTAGATCGGCGACTTAGGTGGATGAGTCTAGCAGAAGCATTCATAATAGATTGGAGGGAGGAGAGGCGATGGTTTGGAAGGACATTTAGGAGTAGATTGCAATAATCTATGCGTCACAAAATGAGGGAATGAATAAGTATTTTTGTCGTTTTTTAAGTAAGGAAGGGACAAATTCTGGAAATGTTGCGTAGGTGTGAACGGCAGAATTTGGTAAGCGCTTATATATGTGGGTTGAATGTGAGTTCTGAGTCTAGTGTGACCCCAAGACAGCGGACCTGGAGTGAGGTATTGAGAATAGAGTCTCCCACCGTCAGAGAAATGTCAGGTGTTAGATGTCTCGAAGAGGGGGGATAAGAAGTAGCTAAGTTTTGGACAGATTGAGTTGGAGGTAGTGTGAAGACCTCCAAGAGGAAATTGCAGAGAGGCAGTTAGAAATCTGGTTGAGTAAAGATGGAGAGATATCAGGAGAGGAAAGATAGATTTGGGTTTCATCAGCATATAAGTGGTACTGGAATCCAAAGGAGGCTATAAGTTTTCCAAGGCAGGATGTATAGAGAGATAAAAGCAAGGGGCCCAAGACAGAGCCTTGCGGTACTCCAACTGAGAGAGGCATAGGATCACAAGATATGTTGTTAAAGGAAACTGAAAATGAGTGGTTTGACAGATATGATGCAAACCAGGAGAGGGCTGTGTCTCCGATGCCAAATGAATGTAGTATTTTTAGGAGGAGAGGATGGTCAACTGTGTCAAAAGCTGCAGACAGGAAAGAAGAATTATTAAGGAGTAATGGCCGTTTGATTTAGCTGATAACAGGTCATTTGTTACTTTAGCAAGAGCGATTTCTGTTGAGTGTTTAGGGCGGAAACCAGATTGTAGTGGATCAAATAAGCAGTTAGTTGTGAGAAATTGAGTTAGCCGATTGTAGACCAGTCATTCCAATAATTTTGAAGCAAAGGGAAGTAAGGAGACCGGTCGATAGTTAGAAGGCGAAGAGGGGTCAAGCAAGGGCTTTTTTAGGATTGGTATGATTGACGCATGCTTGAATGTGTCAGGAAATGTGCCAGCGGTGAGAGATTGGTTAAAGAGATGAGTTAGGGTAGGGGTTAGTGAAGCAGAGAGAGAGGGAATAAGTCATGAAGGAATAGGGTCAAGTGGGCAGGTTGTGAGATGAGCCAAGGATAGGAGTGCAGAGGCTTATTCCTCTGTTACAGAAGGGAAGTAGCATAGATTTTTGTTAATAGAAGGGGTGGGTAGGATTGCTGGGTTCGAGGAGTGTGAGGTGCAGATCTCTTTTCTAATGGTATCAATTTTATTTTTGAAGTGATCAGCAATAATCTGAGCAGTGAGGTTGGTAGTGGGCGGGGGGGCAGGCGGACGTAGAAGGGAGTTATAGGTTGAGAACAGCTTTCTGGGGTTGGATGCATGAGATGACACAAGGGAGGAGAAATAGACTTGTTTGGCCAAGCTGAGCACAGAGTTGTAGGACTTAAGGGTGAATTTTTAATGCTGGAAATCACAGGTGCGTGATTTCCTCCACTGCCGTTCAGCAGCCCGTGAGCATCGCTGAATATATCTGGTCTGTTTAGAGTGCCACGATTGCCGTTGAGTGATTGATGTACGTCGAAGAGTGGAGGGTGCAGTTTTGTCAAGTGTTGATTTTAGTGCCGAATTATACTGTAGAGTCACGAGATTTGGACAAGAGAGGGATGAAATGTCAGAGAGCAGAGGACTTAGTTGAGTGGAAAAGTCTGTGAGATCCAAGTAATTTAAATTCCTGTAGAAAAAAAGGAGTGAAGCTGTATTTACTTTGAGTAAGAGGATCTAATACCTGTATATGGATACAGTTTCTCTTTTCTACCATTTAAATTCCTGTAAGGTAGCAGTTTTTTGGGGGCTTGCAAAGATGTAGCAGGTAGAGTAAGAGAGAAAGTTAGTAGATGGTGGTCAAAGAGAGGAAAGGGGAGGTTAAAGGAGTTGGAAACAGCACAGAGATTCGTGAAGACCAGGTCTATGGAGTTGCCTTTGCAGTGTGTTGGAGATGTTATCCATTGGGACAGGCCTAAAGAGGTGGTAAGGAATAGAAGTTTAGAGGCAGCAGGCATGTTAGGATTAACAAGGGGTATGTTGAAGTCCCCTAAGATGAGAGAAGGGACATTACAAGAGAGAAAATGTGGAAGCCAGGCTTCAAAGTGGTCCAGAAATTGTGATGCTGGGCCAGGGGGCCAATAGATAACTGCAACACGAAGAGCTATAGGGGAGAAGAGGCGGATAGCGTAAACTTCAAAAGATGAGAAGGAAACAGAGGGGGGTGAAGGAATGCCGTGAAAGGTACTGTGTGGAGACAAGAGAATTCCTACTTCTTCTCCTTGTTTGTTAATCAATAACTTTTCCTGGAATTGGTCTTGGGGTACACTGGACGGCCGGCCAATACTGGCCAAAAATGGCCTCCTATCAATCTCAACCTGGTATGATTATCTTGCTTCTCAGATAGGTGATTTGAACTTAATCAATATTGCTCAAAAGTGGGTGGGCTCAATCCCTTAAATTGCTGCTCATCCTGACTATATAAAAAGATCTTTACCTTTGATCCCATTTAAAACTATTATATCGAACATATTACACCCCTGAGAAAGGCTTTAAACTCACATGGTCTGGTCATGTCCCAAAATTTCCCAACTCTGGACAATAAATACCCTCAAGATTAACCCTACTACTTTATCATTAGGTAAAGTAATTTTTCTCTTAGATGAGAATTTAACACTAGAAGATAATAAAATTATAAATGAAATAATACTGACTTCCAGAAACTTAATCTTTAAGAATTGGAGAGATAGATCTGTCTCTAGTATTACAGAAATTAAAAACTATCTTAAAAAGCAATGCATTATTGACCAGATGGATACAGATATGAACTCTGAACAGGATATAATTCTATTCTTTAAAAAATGGTCGACATTTATTAAGATATTCCCCCCCAGAGAAATAGATTATTTGATTTATCCTTTTAGGAATTCAGAAATAGTATTATTAGGTATCTGGTAAAAAATGTCCCCCTTTTTTTTGTTTTCGGGGGGAGGGGGGAATCCTGGTCTTTGTTTAGAATGCATATGTTTAGTAACCTACTTGTATTAGAGAGGATAACACAAGGGGACAATACCATTCTTTGTAAAAAGGGGAAATTAGGTTGTAATCTTTGTTTGTTTAAAGGGACATGAAACCCAAATTTTTTTCTTTCATGATTCAGATAGAGAAAATAATTTTAAACAACTTTCCAATTTACTTCTATTATTTAATTTGCTTCCTTCTCTTGTTATTCTTTGCTGAAAAATTTATCTATAAAAGCTCAGGAGCAGCAAAGAACCTAGGGTCTAGCTGCTGATTGGTGACTGCATAAATATACTGATTGTCATTGGCTCACCCCATTTGTGCATTGCTGCTCCTTCAACAAATGATACCAAGAGAATGAAAGAAATGAGATAATACAAGTAAATTAGAAAGTTGTTTAAAATTGTATTCTCTACCTGAATCATGAAAGAAAATTTTTGGTTTTAGTATCCCTTTAACTTTGGTTTAGATATACGTGTCACGCACTCTAGTGTTCAGCACTGTATAAGTCAGTACTTTTCAAATGGTATTCTTGGGGTCTGATTAGACACTGTTTTATTCTGTTTAAATTTACCTCAAGTTTAACTGCTATGTACATTGGATAAGACGATAAATTTTGTATAGAATAGTAGACCCCATTTACCTTATTTTGTTCTTGTCTAACCAGACACTTTCTGTATTCTTTTGAAACCTCAATACAAATTATGAATAAAAATCCAATTGTTTACTTCTATGATTGAGATAAAACATACATTTTTAACTGCTATTATCTAATTTGCTTTGTTCTCTTGGTATCCTCTGTTTAAAAGCATACCTAGATAGGCACATGCGCTGGGAGTCAGCTGCTGATTGGTGGCTGCACATATAGGCCTCTTGGCTTAACCAAGAGTTCAGCTAGCTCCCAGTAGTGCATTACTGCTCCTTTATTAAAGGATAACAAAATAATGAAGCACAATTGATAATAGAAGTAAATTGGAATATATTTTTTAACTATATATACTTTATCTCACTTTGTTGAAAAGCACATCTAAATAGGCTCAATAGCTGCTGATTGGTGGCTGCATATAGATGCATCTTGTGATTGGCTCACCCATGTGCATTGCTACTTCGTCAACAAAGGATATAGGAAGAATGAAGCAAATTAAATAATATAAATATTGGAATGTTGTTTAAAATTGTATTCTCTATCTGAATAATGAAAGAACATTTTTGGGTTTTATGTCCCTTTAATCTCTTAATGACGGCTTTATCACTACTAAATCATCTATTCGCCATTCACAGGCCCTCTTATCTGGCCTTGTTTATAGACCAGGTCTTTTGCTGAAGTGGGGCATGCAGTACTGTCAGTAAAAAGCTGTGCTAGTAAACTCCTTAATGACCGCACAACTTACAGGGCATTGCTTCTCCTGAGCCTACCTAGGTGTGCTTTTTAACAAAGGATAATAAAAGAATGAAACAAGTTAGATAACAGAAGAAAGTTGGAATGTTGTTTATGATTGCATTCACTATCTTAATCATGAAAGAAAACTTTTGGGTTTTATGTCCCTTTAATGTGCAAGACAGGAAGACATCATCTATTCACCGTTTTCCACACCACAGTAACAGACAAAATGTATGACTCATGTTGCCTAAGTATCTTAACAATACATTTAAAGGAAGGAAAACATTGCTAATGTCAGAATTTATGTTTACACTTTAAAAAACCCACTAAATCCATGGCTTTAATAACTAATGGAAATGCTTAAGTTATGAATACGTTTTCCTGTCAGGCTAATCAGCCGCCAGTGCGGCCCCCAAACTTATTAGCAGTAGTAGTAATAAAGTTATGTGTTTTTGAATTTCTTTTTTTTTCAGTTTCATACTTATTCAGCTTAATTTTTATTTAATGTAATTTCCTAAATTAAATCATCCAAACCATGCATCCTTGAAATGCCTCATTAACTTAACACATCTTATTCCCCTGCCACCTTTATGGGCATTTCCTAAACTGCCCCATGTAGTTATGTTATTTGTAGATCCTACCCGCCCTATTCCTTCAATGCAAACTGAAACTTTAACAAATCTCATTGAACACTGTGGGGCATATTTATCAAGCTCCGTACGGACTCTGAGGCGGCGGACAGACATCACGGACAGACATCGCCAGAAATCAACTTGATCGAATACGATCGGGTTGATTGACACCCCCTGCTAGCGGCCGATTGGCCGTGAATCTGCAGGGGGCAGCATTGCACCAGCAGTTCACAAGAACTGCTGGTGCAATGATAAATGCTGACAGCGTATGCTGTCGGCATTTATCGATGTGCAGCGGACATGATCTGCAATATCGGATCATGTCCGCTCGCACATTAATAAATAGGCCCCTGTATGTGTTTATGTATCGTTTTCCTTTGTAGAGCTATAATCCAGTCACAGATGTTTTTGTGTTAACGTCCTTTAAAACGAATGCATAAATTGATGTCTATACAACTTTGCCTGGTTCTCCATCTACAGCCCACTGTTGTCTGAGCTTGAGAAACCATTCTATGTTCCTCTTTTGCTCATTTATCAGGGTAAGGAGATATTGTGTTTATTTTTATTCTAAAATTGCTACTTCCTATATTCTTAATAAGACTGATGACAAACATCTTCTACAGTGGCTTGAAGTAGTTATGCACTGAATCAGATCAGTTATGGATACAAGAGACTAATCATATTTTTGTTTTCTCTACATTAAACTACATCATATGAAGGGGCATATTTATCAAGTTCCGTATAGAGCTTGAAGCCCCGTGTTTCTGACGAGTCTTCAGGCTCGCCAGAAACACAAGTTATGAAGCAGCGGTCTAAAGACCGCTGCTCCATAACCTGTCCGCCTGCTCTGAGGCCGCGGACAGACATCGCCAAAAATCAACCCAATCCAATACGATCGGGTTGATTGATACCCCCTGCTGGCGGCCGATTGGCTGCAAATCTGCAGGGGGCAGCATTGCACCAGGAGTTCACAAGAACTGCTGGTGCAATGATAAATGCGTATGCTGTCGGCATTTATCGATGTGCGGCGGACATGATACGCTACATTGTATCATGTCCGTCCGCACAATAATAAATTGACCTCTAAGACTAAACTACCAATAGCCCTTAAAAAGGCATTGCCCTAAAGCGATCAGCTCTTTTAGCTAAAAATACAAATTAACCCCTAACAGTAAACCCCCAAACCCACCAAACCCCCCAAAATATAAAAACTAGCACTAAAAAAACCTAAGCTACCCATTGCCCCTAAATAGGCATTTGTATGGGCATTTCCCTTAAAAGGACAATTAGCTCTTTTGCGCCCATTAAAATAAAAAAAAATCCCTAACCTAAAAAAGAAAAACACCCCTAAAGATAAAAAAAGCCTAAGTCTAACAGGTACTCACAGTTTCTGAAATCCGGCGGAGAAGGTCTTCTTCCAGGCGATGAAGGTCTTCTTCCAGGCGGCAACATCTTCATCCAGCATGAGAACCTCTTCTATCTTCATCCAGGGTGAAGGTGGCGCGGAGCAAAAACACTGACCGTGGAGAAATCCAGCGTGGAGGATCCTCTTGTGGGGGATGGCGGATTAGGGGTTAATATTTTAATCAGGTTTAATGCATTGGGTAGATTGCATTGCGGGGTGGCGAATTAGGGGTTAATAGTTAAATTAGGTAGATTGAATTGTGGGGGCATGGCGGATTTGGAGTTAATATTTTAAATAGTTACTTTGCGATATGGGGGGTTTGCAGATTAGGGGTTAATACATTTATTATTGCGGTGGGGGGATGGCGGTTGAGAGGTAGATATTGCGCATGCGTTAGGTGTCTGATTTTATCTTAACAGCGAGCGGCGGGGGGGAAAAAGCGCGACACTTGTATTCGGTACGTATATGTAATTGAGTGTAGTGTAAGGTTGGGTTACCATAGTAACCTATTAATTTTCAAGAGATCTGGCATCGGGTGGAAGCATTAATACAATGCTAACTTACACCTACACAAAAAGGGCGACTGCACGCAAAGCGCTATCCTTTTCAATGGAAACCTGGTACTAAAATGGCTCAATGGAAATGAGCCCTAAGTATGAAAAACATATTTATTTTAAATATAACTCTTCTTAGCTTAAGAACTGTTAAAAGGGGCATAAAAGTCCCAACAAACAAAAGGTGTGCTCATTAAAGAGCGGTTGTGGAAGACCTTAAAAAAAAACCATTTAAACATCTCAGGGGCCTTCCACTTCCAACCAAAAATAAACGCCCATGAATGCAACCAAATCAGTTTTGGATTGGCAGTAATTGTGCCTGGAGCCAATCCAGAAGTTTTCACTTGAGCACACTTTTTGGGGCAGTGAAACGTCCGGATGGAGTCATATCATCACTATTTTTAAAGGACCAGACAACACATAATCAACAAATGCAAGATAACAAGACAATGCAATAGCACTTAGTCTGAACTTCAAATGAGTAGTAGATTTTTTTATAACAAATTTCAAAGATATGTATATTTCCACTCCGCTTGTACCATGTGATAGCAATCAGCCAATCACAAATGCATATACGTATAGTCTGAGAATTCTTGCACATGCTCAGTAGGATCTGGTGACTCAAAAAGTGTAAATATTAAAGACTGTGCACATTTTTTTTAATGGAAGTAAATTGGAAAGTTGTTTAAAATTACATGCTGTATCTGAATCATGAAAATTTAATTTAACCTGAGTGTCCCTTTAACCACTACAAAGAGAACAATTAAACTGGTCAATTTGCTTTTAATCACTAACCATTTTCTTATAAAGATTTATACATCCCTTTAACTGTCAAAAATAATATAGTTATCACCGTTACTATCTGAAATGAAACTATATGGACATCATTCCAACTTTAAAATTAAGTTGTCAAAGACAAAAACTGTCACCTCTAGATTGACTGACCATCATTCTAAAAATCTACTCAGAAACAAAAACACTTGGACTAAAGAGCTATGGTTAGAAATATCAAAGACTGGCAAACGATTTTTAAAACTATGGGTGGCTAAATCTCCTTCCTCAGTGGGGACTACAGAAATGAACATTATATTTCTCATAAGATAGCCCCTCATCCCACACCGACTAGTCAAAATATTTCCAAAATCTGACTCTAACTGTATAGGTTGCACAGGTGTAGGAACATTGACGTACATTTGGTGGATTTATCCTATTATTGGTCCTTTTTCGGAAGAGGTGACCATGGAAACAGAAAAGATACGTGAATTTAAACTCACTTACTCAATTATTTTCCGATTCAATAAGCTTTGAGGTTTAACCTGTAAACTGTATGTAGGGTAGTTACAGATCATGATAAACAGGTTACTTATCCTGATTCACTAGAAACAACTTACTTCACCTGCAATTATAGAATGGTGACAACAGGTACATCCCACACTTTCACATGAGAAATATAAATCTCTTATAAATAATCATATGCACAGTTATCACTCTAGAGTTCCTTTGGAATGAATACATCACCACTGTTAAGCTGAAAAGTTGTAACTAGTAAACTTTCATGATTCAGATAGAGCATGTCATTTTAAGCAACTTTATAGTTTACTTCTATTATCTAATTTGCTTTGTTCTCCTGGTATCTTTTATTGAAAAGAATACCTAGGTAGGCTCAGGATAAGCAATGTGCTACTGGGAGCTAGCTGCTGATTGATGGATAGAATATAGAGGTAAACTGTGTAAAGCACTTCCCTTAATAGAGATCGCTACCAGCCCAGGTCCTCCTCAACCTAATCAATGCAGATAATAGAGCTGGAAATAGAGCTGATTATCTTTCCTTCTCCGACTAAATTAATCTTCTTTAACCTCCAAAAGAGTGCAGTAACCTCACACACAGGAGATACGCCAAATAGATGATACTCACAAGATTTCAAGTGAAGGTCAGATTTTAATTATTAGAATCATCAGCAAAACATCGATGGAATACAGCTTCATAAAAGTTTATTTAACACAAAATTTTTAAAAAGCTCTACGCGTTTCGCCAAATGAAATTGCCTTTTTCAAGAGCAAATCAGTAGTATGCAAAAATAGCTGTGATTGGTGGCTGCATATATATGCCTCTTTTCATTGGCTCATCCAATGTGTTCAGCTAGCTCCCAGTAGAGCATTGCTGCTCTTTCTACAAAGGATACCAAAATTTGGAAAGCTGTTTAAAATTGTATTCTCTATCTGAAAAAAAATAAAAATGGGTTTCATGGAATTATAATGTTTGAATGGATGGATCATTTCTTGTTCAGAAATTGATTCATTTGGTAGCTTGTTATAGTTTATGCTTTTGAAACATTAGTTTTATAGTATGTTAACTAATATATCTTCAAACCATATATTTGTTTGTTTTCCAAAATGTCGGTAAAAAAAATACAATGAATATGTAGGATTTACTGTCATTTTTAACCTCATAGGTTTTTGGTCACTATTTAAATAATTATATTATACATGTTCTCAGCCCTCAACTCTGGAAAATGTATCTTATAATAAACTAAGCTGTTCTGATGAGAAATTCAAATATAGTATATATTACCTTATTTTTTTAATGTCTTTCCATAGTTCCATAGTCCTTCAGTTCTTGACATGCACATTTCAACTTGCATTCCTGTGTTTTCAAATAAAGATACCAAGAGAACAAAGAAAAAATGATAATAGGAGTAAATTAGAAAGTTGCTTAAAACTGTCAGAATCATAAAACAAAAATTCCATGTCCCTTTAAATGCTAGGTCATATACAGAATGTTTCCTTTTGGTGCTCAAATACCAAACAAATTAAAGGGACAGTCTACACTAAAATTGTTATTTTTTTAATAAGATAGATAACGTCTTTATTACCCATTCCCAGCTTTGCACCACCAACATTGTTATATTAATATACTTTATAACATTGAAACCTCTAAATGTCTGCTTGTTTCTAAGCCACTATATACAGTCTCTTATCACATGCTTTTTTATTAGCTTTTCACAACAAGAGACTGCTGATTCATGTGGGCCATAGATAACGCTCACTCCCATGGAGTTATTTAAGATTTAGCACAACATAGTACTAAATGCAAGTCAATAGATAATAAATAAAAAGTCATGTGATCAGGGGGCTGTCAGAAGATGCTTAGATACAAGGTAATCACAGAGGTAAAAAGTATATTAATATAACTGTGTTGGTTATGCAAAACTGGGGAATGGGTAATAAAGGGATTATCTATCTTTCAAAACAATACAAATTCTATAGTAGACTGTCCTTTTAACCTTAAAACTGAATAACCTTTGCAAATTTATTTATGCTCTATAATATAGTTTTCCATGTCTCTCCGTTATGAAGTGACTTTTTTTTCAAGTTGGAAGGAAGCTATATCCTATGCAATATTTATACATTGAAACACTATATTATCACATGTTGCTATATGTACTTATGATTCAATTGTGACGCACAACAATTTGTTTTAAAGGTACAGTACCTACTTCAGAAACTGCTGGCCACAGCACGGATGGAAACTGGGGAGGTAGAATTGGGAGATGTATTATCCCAAATGGGCCAAGGAATCTCAGTATGGCAATTCTTGGAACTGGTGAATTCACCTGCTATCATGAGGGGAATAAATGGGGAGACGATGAGTATGGCTATCCAAGACCTGTATGAAGAAATCATTCAGGATGTACTAAAACAGGTAAGCAGTATGGTTATATTTTGCAGAAATAATCAAGGTAACCTATCTTGCATATATGAGTCTTTCAGTAAAATACCAGTGCCTGTTACAACTTTATGTAGCAAATGCGTATATATATATGTGTATATGTATACACTCACTGGCCACTTTATTAGTTACACCTTGCTAGTACCGGGTTGGACCCCCTTTTGCATTCAGAACTACCTTAATTCTTTGTGGCATAGATTTAACAAGGTGTTGGAAACATTCCTCAGAGATTTTGGTCCATATTGACATAATAGCATCACGCAGTTGCTGCAGATTTGTCGGCTGCACATCCATGATGCAAATCTCCCGTTCCACCACATCCCATAGGTGCTCTATTGGATTAAGATCTGGTGACTGTGGAGGCTATTGGAGTACAGTGAACTCATTGTCATGTTCAAGAAACTAGTTTAAGATTATTTGAGCTTTGTGACATGGTGCATTATCCTGCTACAGAAGATGGGTACACTGTAGTCATATAGGGATGGACATGGTCAACAACAATACTCAGGAAGACTGTGGCATTTAAACAATGCTCAATTGATACTAAGGGGCCCAAAGTGTGCTGAGAAAATATCTCCCACACACCGTTACACCACCACTAGCAGCCTGAAACCGTTGCTACAAGGCAGGATGGATCCATGCATTCATGTTGTTTAAGCCAAATTCTGACCCTATCATCTGAACGTCGGAGCTGGAGTCGAGACTCATCAGACCAGGCAACGTTTTTTCAAGCTTCTATTGTCCATGTTTGGTGACCCTGTGCGAATTGTAGCCTCAGTTTCCTGTTCTTAGCTGACAAGAGTGGCACCCAGTATGGTCTTCTGCTGCTGTAGCCCATCTGCATCAAGGTTCAACATGTTGTGTGTTCAGAGATAGTATTCTCCATTCCTTGGTTGTAACGAGTGGTTATTTGAGTTACTGTTGCCTTTCTATCATCTCAAACCAGTCTGCCCATTCTTATCTGACCTCTGACATCAACAAAGCATTTTGGTCCACACAACTGCCGCTCACTGAATATTTTCTCTTTTTCAGACCATTCTCTGTAAACCTTAGAGATGGTTGTGCATGAAAATCCCAGAAGATCAGCAGTTTTTGATATACTCAGACCAGCCCATCTGGCACCAACAACCATGCCATGTTTAAAGTCACTTAAATCCTCTTTCTTTCCAATTCTTCAGCAAGTTGTCTTCACCACGTCTAGATGCATTGAGTTGCTGATATGTGATTGGCTGATTAGCAATTTGTGTTACCAAGCTATTGAACAGGTGTACCTAATAAAGTGGTCGGTGTGTATGTATATATATATATATATATATATATATATATATACACAGCAATAAATAACCTTGCACCAGGTTAGTTAAATCCAATCTCACCACTTTATTGTGTCATCACCGTGGTAAATACTCCAACGTTTCAGTCCTCCACCTGGGACCTTTGTCAAGGTTTACAATCACAAAAGTATAATTCAACAATCAAAAACACCCACCTTATATACCAGTATGCTATAAAACAAGCCCGCCACAAATTTTACATTGAAATCGGAAATAACAGGCATCCACTTCTGGTTTCATCCGACACTGACATCGCTCAAAAAAACATATTTTAAATTGTTACAGAATACTGACAGCCTCCCCCAAGCACCCAGCAAAGGAGAAGCTGCTATTACAAAAAGGCAAAAGAAGTTATTAAACAAAAAAAACGGACTAAAGTAAATACACACTGTTGTCATATTAACGGGTATACATAACTATGGAAACCCAAATGACCCAACTTACAAACCATAGTAACCAAAGTAAACAATTATACAGAACTCAGTGTTATTGGAACAGGAGCAGATACCTCCATTCCATGGTATAAACAACAATATTACTCTGCAATTATTGCCTAAACAATTTCACCAAATACTTATAAATTCGTATAAGCTACACTAAACCTGAAAGCAACTGTTTCTCACTAATACTGAGTAAGGTGACCAAGAGTAAGATTATTACAGAATCATCTGAAAATCACAAAACAATTAAAAAAGCAGTAAGTAGCAGAAGTACTCATCTCTCTGATAGGAAACATGACAACCAAATATGTTTATTTAAACCCCATGGTGCCATTGCCAAGGTTTCATCACCTGATCTACTGGCATGCATCATAGATCAGCTACCATATGCTTTTCAGTGACAAAATGCATAGCAACCGGGTGTTCACTCTCACCCTTCTTCAAAGTCTGCCGAAAGGTCGATCTGTGATTTGCAATCCTCTCTTTCAGAGGGCGTTCTGTTTTTCCAACATAAGTAAGCCCACACGGACACTTAATAATGTACACGACCATCTGGGAGGTACATGTCAAGTGTTGCTTTAAAAACATCCTCTTTCCAGTCCTCGGATGACCAAAAGAATTCCCCACAATCAAACTGTTGCAGGTGATGCAGCCATCAGACCGATAGCACACAGGGGTGATGTTCCAATCTTTCACATCATAGCTCTTCACTGGATCAGTCCGTACAAGGAGGTCCTTTAAACTTTTTCCTCTTCTGAAGCCCACTAGAGGGAGGTTTCTGAAGGCACTTTTTAGGGAGTTGTCTGTAGATAGAATGTCCCAATATTTATAGACTAAATGTTTCAATTGTTGGGTAATCAAATTATATCTAGAAGTAAACACACAGGAGGGTGGATCATCGGGGCTTACAGCACTCTTGGTCACCTTACTCCTCTCCCTAGCTTTCTTCACACACTCAAAAGAATAGCCTCTATCCAAAAATGTATCATAATCTCTTGTTCCCTATTTTTTAACAACTTATCTTCAAAAACTATCCTTCTAATTCTTGAAAACTGGCTTACTGGTAAACTTTCCAATAATAATTTGGGATGAAAGCTTGAGGATAAAAGTAAAGAATTTCTATCTGTATCCTTCACATAAAGATCTGTAATTACTCTCCCTTCCTGCTTCACTATTATCACATCAAGATTGTCAGCCGTAAGGAATCACTCCAGGATTTAACCCAACTGCTAGAGTGATAAGATAAACACACACTAGCACACTGAGAGGAAACCAGGACGTGACCCACTCAGGAAAGAAAAAAGACAATTATATTGCAGAAAAAAGAACTCACAGGTGTTGTAGGGTCACGGAACAGTCTCTTAAGAGAAGTGGAGAGTATCAGGTACAGAGACTTTTGCTGGTTGAGGGTATACTGTGAGAGTGGTCAGACAATGCAAAGGTCAGTAACAAGGTTGAACAGGCAAAGGATGATCCGTTGGAGTGGTCAGGCAATGCAGAGGTCAGTAACAAGGTTGAACAGGCAAAGGATGATACATTGGAGTGGTCAGGCAATGCAGAGGTCAGTAACAAGGTTGAATAGGTAAAGGGTGATCCATTAGAGTGGTCAGGCAATACAGAGGTTAATGTCCCTTTAAGCAGGTTTTTAGGATAAGGCAGCAGATTGGTCAGGCAAGCAATGGCCAATGTCCCTTTAAGCAGGTTTTTAGGATAAGGCAGCAGATTGGTCAGGCAGGCAATGGTCAATGTCCCTTTAAGCAGGTTTATTAGGATAAGGCAGCAGATTGGTCAGGCAGGCAATGGTCAATGTCCCTTTAAGCAGGTTTTTAGCATAAGGCAGCAGATTGGCCAGGCAGGCAATGGTCAGAATCCAGAAGACAGGTTTAATGGGAACAGGCAGTAGTCAGGCAAGGCAAGGGTCGAATCCAGGCAGCAGAAAATGTAAATATATATTCAGAGAGGACAAACTTACAGAGCCACAAGCAGGAAAATAACTGACAAACGGGCCCCGAGGAAAACTCCCGCCGGCATTTAAAGCCAGTGACGAGAGGAGGCCGTGATGAAAAAGGGGCGTGTCCAGGAAGGCTGCGTCACATTACTAGGCAACGTGACGTGGCAGAAACACAGAGGAGATCCGGGAGCCGCGGTGACATGGCAATGAACGGATTGTGACAAAGATAATATGCGAATAACTCGCATTCATAATCAATCTAATCTTAGATGGATTGAATTTAATTTATTGATGAATTCAGTCAGCATTTCCATTGACCCATTCCAAAGAAAGAAGAGGTCATCAATATAATGACAATAGTTGGGTCATTTGGGTTTCCATAGTTGTTATGTATACCCGTTAATATGACAACGGTGTGTATTTAGTCAGTTTTTTTATTTAATAACTTCTTTTGACTTTTTGTAATAGCAGCTTCTCCTTTGGTGGGATGCTTGGATAAGCCTGTCAGTATTCTGTAACATTTCAAAGTATATTTTTTTGAGCAATGTCAGTGTCAGCGAAACCGGAAGTGGATGCCTGTCATTTCTGGTTGGGATGTGAAGTTCATATTATGGCAATACAAACAAAAAGTAGCCCCTTGGTAGTGATAAACAGTAGGTGTCCATGGATATTTGACAGTGTAGTGCACTTACTGGGTGACAAATGTTATATTTTAGGAACAAAGCTTAGTGTGTACCAGCTATTCACTGATCGTACCTTGTATTAATGTGACCAGCATCCTAGGTCCATCTCCCAGCACACGTCTTCTTTTGTTGTTAGAAAACAGCTCATTTTACTATCGCTGTTCCACTACTCACCAAGTCTGTATGTAGCTGCTCGCAGCTGTTCTACATATTAACGCCGGTGAGTCTCCACCTCCTTCCTCTAAGCAAACTCCGTTTACGGAGCCCTGCAAACCGCCCATAGACCTTCCCACGGTCCAAATACAAGCACAAATTCCAAAAAAGAAAAAGAGCGTGGCAGGGCAGCAGATAAGATTAGTAAAACATAGAGTTTAATTGACTAGTAGAAAAGGAATCATCATAAAATCAGTAGTACAATCCAAAATTGCCTGAGCAGCAGCAGTCTAATGCGTTTCAGCTACTGCCTTAATCATAGACTGTGCTGCTCTGGTTACACAGCCTTCTTAAATTTAGTAAATTAGTACTGACGTTAGCACAAGCATCATACAAATTTAACCCTATACATACTTTGCAATAAAAAAGCACATATCTATACAATATGTAGGTACAGTACAAACATCTCTCCTATCGCTATCGATTAACAGTGGTAGCACTAATTAAAGGGGGGGGGTCTGAAAAAACAGAATACCAAAATGTTAACAATAAATGGTAAAGTGTTTAACTCTATAATATTCAATAGCGATTAACAATGAAATAATGGGACCTAAAGGAATCACAGCATATATGTGCTAAACTAAACTCCTTATAAAATTATCTCCTGTTTCAATGTTTAATAGAAAATATAACTTACAGTTAATTTTATGAATAGAAGGGAGAAAATTGGAAAAATTTCCAGAAAACATAGGTGTAAATGTATCAACATATCTGAAGTCTAGAACACCTGCTCTCCCAAGTACAGTCAAAAGATAACAATATTATATACTGTTAGAAGAACATAATTCATATCCTATATTCTATTACTCATAACTGTCAGACAAAATAAATGCTAAGGTGTTATCCTTATAAGAGAATACTCTCGTGTATCCAAATGTAGTGAGAAATAATAAGGAGAATATTAGTATATTATAAAGATATTGCTGTTTAGGTACTGTTTGCTGTAAGTGAACATTAGTCAATTCAATCTAGCCTATAGACTCATTAAAAGTCTCTATATTAGTGCCAACAATTGATTAAATTAGTTTGGATGTTCATTCCCTCAGGGGCTCTGGTTCTAAGTTTGAAGATCCAGAAAGCCTCCCTTGTACGTAATATCCTATCACAGTCCCCACCTCTTCTAGGTGCCTTGACTATTTCTATAATTTGCCATTTCAATGTATCAGTGTTGCCATTGTGGTATGTCTTATAGTGCCAGGCTACTTGTGAGTCCGGGCAGTCTGATTTGCCACCATTGAGGTGCTCTTTGATTCTTTCTCTTGCCTCTCTTGTAGTAAGTCCAACGTATTATTTTCTACACTGAAAGCATGTGACTAGGTAAACTACATATGTGTTTCTGCAGTTGGTGCAGGCATCGATAGTGAACACTTTTTGTGTTGTCATCTATTGAAAACTCTTCCCTAGTAGGGTATATGTACATGCCTTGCACGTATTCGCACCACATCTGTAGTGTCCCTTACATTCTAGCCAACTATTTATTCTTTCGGGTTATTTTAATTTCACTGGGAGCTAGTATATTATCTAGCGTTTTGTTCTTCCTTGACACACATTTGCAACCATCTTTGACTACATCAAATAGATCAGCATCTCCTTTGAGAATTGGCAGACATTCTTTAACAATCCTAGTGATATCTTCAAATTGGTTGCTATAATTAGTAACAAAAATTGGATTCTCAGTAAGATTTTCTTGATTTCTGTTCTTGTTAGAATGTAACATTGCCTTCCTGTCCATCCTTTCTACTAAATGGAATGCTTTCATTATCTTCTGTTCTGGGAAACCCCTGCTTTTGAACCGATCTTTAAGCCCTTCGACTAAATGTATATAATCCTCTCTAGAGGAGCAGTTCCTTTTAAGGCGGATGAATTCACCTTTTAGTATACCCATATGTGTATGTTTCGGATGCAGGCTTTTAGCGTGTAATACACTATTGCCTGATATAGGCTTACTATGCAGTTTTGTTTCCACCTTCTGTCCTTCTCCCAAAAGGATAAGGTCTAGGTATTCAATTTCAGTTTTATCCCTAACACTTGTAAAGCTTAGGCCCATTGAAAAAGCCACGTTAGTGGCGAAACATGTTAGGGAAACGATTGTTGTGAATGCCTCCTAACAACTTTTTTAACTAGCAGGACATTTGGTCCTTATTGTAAATAACAGTATCATGTTTGTGGGTTGTTAACATTTAGACTACAGCTTAGAATCTCTTAAACAAGGCTTTATCTAGTACCGTGGACTTTACACGAGTAATCGGCAGTTGCGGCAAGGCGGCAATACAAGTATATCAGTACTAAAATCGGGGATTTAGATACAATACCCCAATATTCAATAAGTTACAAATACCTAAAACGCCAAACCGCAAGCCGTGCCTGTACAAACTTAGAAATATACTCAGAGATCACCGGTAGAAAAAAAGTATATAGATATTAACAAAAACAAAATACTAGATTTACTATAAGTATCAGAACGAATCTCTCTTACCGCTGCAGCTATATTGCAGTATCTTGTAGTATTCATAGAGATTTTTACTTGTAACTTAATCAGAAGTTGTGGCACAATCAGTGATTATCGAGTAACTTTTTGAGTACACATATGTTAATATATGTAGCAATCTTTATATGGAACACTAGAAATCAATAGAATAAGTACTGAATTCAGCAGCAAAACTGAGTCTACATTATATTAACAAGACATTGAGAATATCCATCTCAGCCAACCTATTACTCATAGGACTTTATAAGCAAAGTAAATTTAAGTAGCGCTGAATGAGAAAAATGTGACTATCAGCACTGTGCTAATAATCAGGTTTAAACGAACCAGCTATAAAACATTAAAGTTCAGCACAACAGTAAAGAAATACATTGTTGTTTCAAGAAATATATTAGGCTAAATCCAGAGCATATATAGATAGCAGTCACAATAGTCCAATTTCACAGTCTGTTAATATATCCAACGACTATTTCTGTACATTCAAACAGAAATTGCTATAATAGTAGATTTAGCTCATTAACATAAGCTAAGAATAACATCTACTCTATATCTATACTAATACTGCATATATATTTCCTTTCAATCAAGCAGTAATATTAGATCTGCTAAATCCAAATCCCAATATATGCATCAAGACAGAATACAAACCAGATTTTGCTGCATATAATCTTAGAGTAGTTCCTACAAAAATTGCATAACTGTGTACTCACTCACAGAATATCCAATAAGACCACCTAATTTTTGACCTAGACCACAAGTTCAGGAACAACAGATTTATTATTCTACAAGAAAATCAGATTCTTACTGATCCCTACAGATATCTCTGACTTAAGATATATTAATAAACGTTTAATGTAAACGACAACCACTATATTCAAATAAAGAATATTGGATTACCTAAAATCCGACCAAATCCTGTGTTTTTAAACATTGTATATATGTGAATTGTGTGTAAGCTTTTTGTTTTTGTTTTAAATTAACAAATAAAGGTTATATTTTAAATATCCCCAAGCACTCTTTCTCCCAAGATATCCAGTCTCTGCCCAATTTTGCCACCCGTGAATAAGGGGAAGAGTGCTACCCAGGTGTACAAATCTTCAATCCTAGGATTGATTTTGAGTGGAACAAATAGTGCGCTACTGCATTACACAATAATTTTTTCTAGTGTGTAAAATCTTCAGAACAATCGTAAAAACAAAGACACCTTAGTTTTTAAATTACTGCAAAGCCTATATTCGTTAGAGTTATATTGAAAGTTCTTATAGCATGTATCTTGTTAACGTGATACAAAGTTACTTATTCAGAAGAGGGAGTTCATATAGTCCCGCAAATCTGGCGTGTTAAAACTGCAGCTCTTCCAAAGGAAGTCCCATCACAGACTCTTCAAAAACTTTTTCTACCAAAACAAGAGAACAGAGAAGCGCAACACGCATCTGAGTGTAGACGATAAGTACAGATTTATTAATAGCCCCTTCCCAGAGTGCTACTATGTCAAATATTAGACTGCCATATATCGATAAAAATTAGCGGTTTCTCAGCTCACCCAAATGCTCACAATATAGTGAGCCAGGTAGCCTCCCTGAAACCTGTTTAAAACAAACAAACTCAACGTACATTTCGTTTCTTACTAGAAACTTTTTCAAGAGTCTTGATATGGCAGTCTAATATTTGAATTACTATAGGTAGCATTGTATCCCTCTGGGTCTGTGTCATCCTATTAACGGTGAACTATCACATGAACTTGGTGTAAGGCACACTGACGATTGGATTTGCTTGGATAACCCAGAAGGAGGCGGACAAGTTATACGTCAGACGCTGAAGCAAGCTACATAGTTGTAAACAACTGATGTGTACTGTTTAATTGTATATTCTGTATGTAGCACTCTGGGAAGGGGCTATTAATAAATCTGTACTTATCGTCTACACTCAGATGCCTGTTGCGCTTCTCTGTTCTCTTGTTTTGGTAGAAAAACATTCTAACAAGAACAGAAATCAAGAAAATTTTACTGAGAATCCAATTTTTGTTACTAATTATAGCAACCAATTTGAAGATATCACTAGGATTGTTAAAGAATGTCTGCCAATTCTCAATGGAGACACTGATCCATTTGATGTAGTCAAAGATGGTTGCAAATGTGTGTCAAGGAAGAACAAAACGCTAGATAATATACTAGCTCCCAGTGAAATTAAAATAGAACCGAAAAGGATACATAGTTGGCTAGAATGTAAGGGACACTACAGATGTGGTGCGAATACGTGCAAGGCATGTACATATACCCTACTAGGGAAGAGTTTTAAATAGATGACAACACAAAAAGTGTTCATTAGCGATGCCTGCACCAATTGCAGAAACACATATGTAGTTTACCTAGTCACATGCTTTCAGTGTAGGAAACAACATGTTGGCCTTACTACAAGAGAGGCAAGAGAAAGAATCAAAGAGCACCTCAATGGTGTCAAATCAGACTATCCGGACTCACAAGTAGCCTGGCACTATAAGACATACCACAATGGCAACATTGATACATTGAAATGGCAAATTATAGAAATAGTCAAGGCACCTAGAAGAGGTGGGGACTGTGATAGGATATTACGTACAAGGGAGGCTTTCTGGATCTTCAAACTTAGAACCAGAGCTCCTGAGGGAATGAACATCCAAACTAATTTAATCAATTGTTGGCACTAATATAGAGACTTTTAATGAGTCTATAGGCTAGATTGAATTGACTAATGTTCACTTACAGCAAACAGTACCTAAACAGCAATATCTTTATAATATACTAATATTCTCCTTATTATTTCTCACTACATTTGGATACATGAGAGTATTCTCTTATAAGGATAACACCTTAGCATTTATTTTGTCTGACAGTTACAAGTAATAGAATATAGGATATGAATAATGTCCTTCTAACAGTATATTATATTGTTATCTTTTGACTGTACTTGGGAGAGCAGGTGTTCTAGACTTCAGATATGTTGATACATTTACATCTATGTTTTCTGGAATTTTTTTCAATTTTCTCCCTTCTATACATAAGATTAACTGTAAGTTATATTTGCTATTAAACATTGAAACAGGAGATAATTTTATAAGGAGTTTAGTTTAGCACATATATGCTGTGATTCCTTTAGGTCCCATTATTTCATTGTTAATCGCTATTGAATAATATAAAGTTAAACACTTTACCATCTATTGTTTACATTTTGGTATTCTGTTTTTTCAGACCCCCCCCCCCTTTTAATTAGTGCTACCACTGTTATTCGATAGTGATAGGAGAGATGTTTGTACTGTACCTACATATTGTATAGATATGTCCTTTTTTATTGCAAAAGTATGTAGAGCAGGGGTGTCCAAACTTTGCTCTCCAGAGGTTTTGGAACTACATTTCCCATGATGCTCAGCTAGATAAAATGCTGGCTGAGCATCATCGGAAATGTAGTTCCAAAACCTCTGGAGAGCAAAGTTTGGACACGCCTGATGTAGAGGGTTAAATTTGTATGATGCTTGTGCTATCGTCAGTACCAATTTACTAAATTTAAGAAGGCTGTGTAACTAGAGCAGCACGGTCTATGATTAAGGCAGTAGCTAACACGTGTAAGACCGCTGCTGCTCTGGCAATTTTGGATTGTACTACTGATTTTATGACGATTCCTTTTCTACTAATCAATTAAACGCTATGTTTTACTAATCTTATCTGCTGCCCTGCCACACTCTTTTTCTTTTTGGAATTTGTTCATTTTATAGCATACTGGTATATAAGATTTTTTGATTGTTTTTGATTGTTGAATTATACTTTTGTGATTGTAAACCTTGACAAAGGTCCCAGGTGGAGGACCGAAACATTGGAGTATTTATCACGGTGATGACACAATAAAGTGGTGAGATTGGATTTAACTAACCGGGTACGAGGTTATTTATTGCTGTATATGTTGGAGACTGAGCACCGGTGAACAGACTGTGAACGATGTGCAAAGGTTGTACGTTTTTATATATTTATATGTGTGTGTGTGTGTGTTTATTATTAAAATTAAAGGAACAGTTTAACCTAAATTTTCTCCCCATTCATTTGTTCCCCATAATTTATTTTTGAGTGTATTAAATTGTTTAAAAATAGTTATTTTACCTTTATTTTGGCATTTGAAATACCTGAAATGGCCTGTGGTATGCATACCTATACTGAAAGCTTCTATACTTAAGTATTGGCTATAGAAAAGCTGTGTGATCATAGCCAGCAGAATAAATACACTCCCAGTGGGGGGTTAAGAAAGATAAGTAATCAAACGTTAATTTAAAATTGTTATCTATAAGGCCCCGATATTCAAAGCATCAAAGAAAAGGGGCGTGGCCGAGCAATGTCAGCGAGCGGCGAAGTTTCTCCCATAGAAGTCAATGGGAGAGTGATGTCATCGCGGACATTACAGCTCGCCTGCATATTGCTTTGGCCGGGGGGGCCCTATTTGAAGTGGGCCTACACAGTGTAGACAGCACGCTCACTGAAACTAAAAATAGTTTCTGTGGGCACACTCCAAATATTGCGGTGGGGACCTAAGTTTAATTATACCTACACTATCTACCTCAGGTGATGTAGTCTTGACAGCTGATAGCTGGTGAGATAAATATGGCCGTTACCCTCTTCGGAACCTGCACTTTGCTGATTTGAACATATCGATCTTGTGTCAATGTGTCTGAATCAAAGTGCAGGCTACTCCCATTAGCACGCCAGCTAACTCCCCCTGAACGCCTATAACTACGACACCCCTAACCTATACTCACCCTATTTTGACATTTTTATTTTAATATACATTGCCAATATGAACGGCGATGCTGGGTGTTATATAATGTCAGCATCGCTGACCAATGGCATGTATAGTAAATGCCTTTAGAATATTTCAACAGGCTCGCTCGACTTAGCAGCGGATCCTTTGGAATATTTTGCTGTCTTGTAGCATTTTTGATTGTCGGGCCTAAGTATTCAGCTTTGGTATACAGACAGAGATAATATAACGAAGCATGCGTGTGTATAGAAAAAAAGATACAATAAGGAGATCTGATTTCCCTGCAAGCTCAACCTATTTCAATAGGTCATGGTTTTAAAGAACAAAATAGCTATTTTTTATATACGAAAATAGCATAAAGAAGCAATTTCTCATACATTTTATAATCTGCAGCTGGTGTAACAAGTCAATGGAAATTCATTAAGGGAAAATTATTTTACAGTATACTGTCCCTTTAAGCTACTATAGATCATTAGAACATGTCTTATGTGGCTATGTGTCACTAGAGAATCAATGACAAGGTTTAATCCATAACTATTATCAGGTACCACTAACCTAGATATATGGTTTTAATTATGTTTTCTACCCAAAACCCCCAAATTCTTCTAGGGATACCTATTAAAGAAAGCCAACTTACGTAGGACGTGGACAGAGCGTTGGTTTGTACTAAAGCCAAGTACTTTATGTTACTATGTAAGTGAGGAATGCAAGGAAAAGAAGGGGAGTATTACTATAGACAAAGACTGCGGGGTAGAGGTTAGTACATATTATATTATATTCTTCTTATAATACTTTTTTCTTTTAATGGTTCAAATAACTCATCATATTACTTATATTTATTTTCTATAATTATTTATATTTGTTCATACATCCCCCTTTAACTCCTTCTATTGCTCAATGTCTCTGTTCCCTATAATTGCTTATTTTGCCCCCATAATACTGCTACATAAACCACCTCTTTTGCCTAATATTATTGTTACTTATATCTCCTTCTATTAATCCATACTGCTCTTTTTAAAGGGCCAGTAACTACAGTAGATTTGCATAATCAACAAATTCATGATAACAAGACAATACAATAGCACTTACTTTGAACTTCAAATGAGTAGTAGATTTTTTTTCTGACAAATATCAAAGTTATGTCTATTTCCATTACTCCTGTATCATGTGACAGCCAATCACAAATGCATATACGTATATTCTGTGAATTGGTACACATTCTCAGTAGGTGCTGGTGACTCAAAGTGGAAATATAAAAGACTGTGCACATTTTGTTAATGGAAGTAAATTGGAAAGTTGTTTAAAAGTGCTGTTCTAATTGAATTATTAAAGTTTAATTTTGACCTGAGTGTTCCTTTAACTCTTTCCTAAACTGTTTCCAGCTCCTACATATACCTGCTCCCTATAACTTCTCCAGTTGCTTCATGGACCAACTACCTATAACTAGATGTGTTGCTCCATATAACCTATTATTGTTGGCTATACCTCCTCCCTATATTTCCTACAATTGTTACCCATAATTGTTCATTTTAAATGCTATTGCTGTATATAACTGGTAATTATAACTACACATTCTAATACTGCATATAATCTCTTAAACACAAAAACTATATCCATTTGCTTGATAGTTTATCCCCTCGTCCTCGTGGATTAAACATTGATTTAGATTTGCAAATATTTATCATGTAATTATATAAGAACATGTTAGTTTTTAGAAGATAACGATAGGGTTCACCATTACAGATTAAAGTGAAGGTAAACTTTGATGAATGAAAGCCCGTTTTTTAAAAATACTATTAAAAACAGGGGCACTTTCATTCATCAAAGTTTAGAAAGAAACCGTTTTGTTTAAAAACTTACCTTTGTTCTTTTCACAGCCAGAGCAGCTTCCCCCACCCGGAGATCCTCTCTTCACACGTCAGCAATGACTAATCCGGCTTCCTCCAATCACAGCATGGTCTCAGGCAATGACTCCCCTGAGGGGATGAGGGGAAAGCAGTGATTGGAGGAAGCCGGATTAGTCATTGATGATGTGTGAAGAGAGGATCTCTGGGTGGGGGAAGCTGCTCTGGCTGTGATTACACAATTTTATTATTTGATCACATTTTATTACTATTTTATATTTTATGATGTGTTTTAAGCATGTTTAATTTTGTGTTTTTTCATACATGTATATGCTATATTGACATATTTGTTTTTAACCATTTTGGGTTTAGTGAATATATACCTATAAGAATTGAATATGTAGATACGTTTAAGCATAAAGGGATACTAAACCCAATTTTTTTTTTCTTTAGTGAATCAGATAGAGAATGCAATTTTAAGCAACTTTCTAATTTACTCCTATTATCAATGTATCTTCATTCTCTTGCTATCTTTATTTAAAAAAAAGCAGGAATGTAAAGCATATGAGCCGGCCCATTTTTGGTTTAGCTCCTGGGTAGTGCTTGCTGATTGGTGGCTAAATGTAGCTACCAATTAACAAGCACTATCCATGGTACTGAACCTAAAATGGGCCAGTTCCTAAGATTTACATACCTGCTTTTCAAATAATGATAGCAAGAGAACAAAGAAAATGTGATAATAGGAGTAAATTAGAAAGTTGCTTAAAATTACATGATCTATCTGAACCATTAAAGAAAAAATGTGGGTTTAGTGTCCCTTTAACTAATAACCAGGTATAAATAATAATACCACATGCTAGATAACATGGAGCTCAGGCACGTTGCTATCTTGTGCCTATGCACGAGTAACGTATGTCTGGCGATGTTACTTTGTGCTACCCTTCCGGGTGTGTGGAATGTGATTATGTAATCACTAGCATGGGCAGATGCAGGTAGCAAATTTCGACAACCCCCTGATTGGCTGTAGCTGCCGGTGGGGGACTTCTTAACTCACACAATAAGACAGCCAGTATATGCGTTGTTAATCAGACACATATATACGCTATACTGAAATTCCCCCATCTCTACTATCTTTTTTGCTTCCGCCTGGGGTTTTTAAGGGGAGCAAAGCCCACTTGTAAACCTCATTCCATGAGGGGGTGGATACCCGAGGATCAGCGGGGCACCCCCCTTCGAAACCCCCAGGAGGAGGCAAAAAAGTTAGTGAAGATCAGGGAATGGCAGTGCAGCGCATGCTGGTGATTACATAATCGCATTCCACACATTCCATGCGCATGTCAAGGTAGTAAATCTCGAAAAGGTAGCTAATTTCGACAGAACACCAGCACCTGCACCTGTGAATTTTATTACATTAACACCGCCTGATTGAAACTATATCAAATGTATTATTACAATCTCTAAACCAGTAAGAATGAAAGAGGGAAGCGTCATCCCTCTCACATGGTCCTGAGACAGACCAATAATTAAAAAGGTGTCTAACTTGGTTCTGTTAGTAAAAGCCGAGATATACAAATGGTATACTTACTCTACATCTTTTGATAAAGTCTGCTAAGGTGGCATAGGAAATGTGCAGGGAGGAGTGCATGTGTCAATACCGCAGTCGCAACTCAGCAGCACAGGACGCTGGAAATACTGTTAAGGCTGTGAGAACCACACTTCCATGCTCGGTATCTGTGATTTTATACCTTCTAGTAACTGCATATTTAATGTTTGCTTGTATAATAAACCTATACGCCGCTGTGAATCAAAGCTGCGCTTGTTTTTTTTTTATCATATTTCTAACTCCATATAATCTCTGCATCATATCTTGCAGGTTCTCCCAGATAGGGATGGGCGACGCTGTATATTTTGTGTTAAAACAGCCACAAAAACTCATGAAATAAGTGCATCTGACACCAAGCACAGACAAGAGTGGGTGTCAGGTACAGTGGAGAATAATAATACTAATATGGATGTATAGTGTAGTAACTGGTAATATAGATATTCTTTGCAAAGATAGGGAAATGCTTTATTTTATTTGTCTTATTAATCACCATGTTTATTATTGTTAGATGTAATTTTATATAGCACAATAGATGTACATACATATAACTAATAAACATCATTCTGAAAACCAAGACATGCAGGCAGCTGGAAAAAAGCAGTGATGCTGTTAGTCTTAGCAGGAAAGCAAACATTATGTATAAGAAATTACTATGGTAATTACCAACACCAGTTGTCATAGCCAATGAACTCCCCACCTTATGGATTGCACTGTAAAACCTTGTTTCTCAACCTATGATACATGTGCTCCTGAGGTTACTTGGGGCATTGGTAAGGGGAACTCGTTATTTTTTGCCCTGATACAACTAAGATAAACATTCAGGTCTAGGTTACAAGTCAAGCACAAACATATTAGCTCTATTGTGCTTTAATCACACTGATTAAGCGCAATTAACATCACTTCTATTTTTGATTGTGCCACCTAAAGTCTAGGGTGTCCTAACATCTACATGATAGGTAGCGCAGGTGCCCTACATCCTTCACATAATAGACTTCTACTAGGGGGCTCAGAAAAATTCATATTGGATATTGAATGCTAAGCCAATGGTGTACTAAGTCAAGGATTCTCCAAACCAATGGAGCGCAAGTACTGGATTTCCTCATGTAGTTTCTGCGCTATACTATTAATATTAACATTATTAAACAAACTGTAAAATATATAGATATATTCTATGGATTATTTATATTTTATATGTAATATTTCAATAACACGCCTTAAAATTACAAAATTTTCATGTGCGCTAAGCCGACTGCATTAAAATCTATATCACGAAACACAATGTAGAAAACACATACTTTTTAATCCTATGTTATTCACATACGGGTAGATTACAAGTTTTATGCTAAACAGGGTGCGAAACCAACGCCAAAAAAGTTGCGTTGTTTCACTCTCCATAGAGCTGCCATTACGAGTTACTGAAAAGCCTCCTTGTGAGTGCGATATGGTGGCGTTAAGCTATTTTAAGATAGTTATATTGTAATTTAAAGTTAGGGGGTGTTAGGTTTAGTGATTAATAGTTTAATTTAGTGTTTTGTGATGTGGGGGGCAAGCTGTTTAGGGGTTAATATGTTTATTTAGCGGCGGCGATGTGGTTGCCGGAGGTTTAGGGGATAATAGTTTTTTTTAGTGGTGGCGATGTGGGAGGCCGGAGGTTTAGGGGTTAATGACTTTATTATAGTGGTAGCTATATGGGAGGCCGGAGGTTTAGGGGTTAATAACTTTATTATAGTGGCACGATGTGGGAGCGGTGGATTATGGGTTAAATAGCTTTATTATAGTGTCGCCGATGTTGGGGGAGGCAGATTAGGGGTTAAGAAATTTATTTAATAGTCGCGATGTGGGTGGCCAGCAGATTAGGGGTTAATAAGTTTTAAATAGTGTTTGCAATGAAAGAGGGCGGCAGTTTAGGGGTTAATAGGTAGTTTATGGGTGTTAGTGTACTTTGTAACAGTTTAGTTATGAGTTTTGGCGGTATGGATTGTGTCATTATAGGCTGTAATGCAAGCTTTTTAGCCGGACCGCACAACCTGTAATAAAAATCACACGCAAAAATGTAATTTTTTTGAGTGCGGAATGGATGTTGCATTACAGGCTAAAATGTTGCGGTATAGCAATACCGACATGACTTGCAATATGCTTTAATGGCTATTATGCTGGAATTGCCATTTTTTGAGCGTCAAAAGCCGTACCGCAATACTCGTAATCTACCTGAATGAAAATAATGTACTTTTTATTATTAAATATATATTTCTATATATATCTGATACTGTTCATGTAAAATGCATATCTATACCTATAATTATCTATAGGAATACATATGCAGGTATATGTATATATATATATATATATATATATATATATGAAGAAATATGTATTTACAATAAAAATAACTAAATAAAAAAATAAATTACCCTGTGATGAACATTGGAATGTTAAATATGTACAGTAAATATACAGTAAAACACATAAATACATATGTACACACATATTAAAACAGAGGTGTGTGCACTACAGCGCACAGATACACAAAATGGCAAGGTAATGAAAAATGAGACCTTACTTCAGGAGTAGGTGTATCGTCCCTCCAAGCCAAATGGTCTCCTTTAACCCACAGGTACGTACAGGCAGTGGTATGAATAAAGAAAAAAATGAACCCCAAGGAAAGGTACAGTTAGTATTTGCAAAAGAATACCATGACCAGCCTTAAAGTGAAGGTCAATTTTGACGAATTAGCGCCCGGTTTTTAATAATCCTATTAAAAACAAGGGCACTTTAATTCTTTAAAATTGACATTTCAAGCGTTTTCTTCAAAGATTTACCTTTTAATCCTGAAAGCTGCTCCATTGATTCCCCCGGCTGTCGGAAGCCTCTGCTTACATCACAAATGACGAATCCGGCTTCCTCCAATCACGGCGTTACCCCTGGAGGATCATGGCCTGAGGGAACGCCGTGATTGTATGAAGCCAGATTCATCAATTTGGACCCGTGAAGAGGGCTTGCGACGGGCGGAGGAAGCGCTGCAACGGCTCTCAGGATTAAAAGGTAAATTTTTGAAGAAAACGCTTGAAATGTCAATTTTGGATTATTAAAAACCGGGCACTAATTCGTCAAAATTGACCTTCACTTTATTGTGACAGGTAAAAGGTAAAACATTTATTGATATGCATTTAAAAGAACAAGTCACAGAGTAGTGGTAAAGCTGATGACATCATGGTCTTTTTTTTGCAAATACTGACTGTACCTTTCTTTGGAGCTCATTTATATATATATAGTATCTCACAAAAGTGAGTACACCCCTCACATTTTTGTAAATATTTTATTATATCTTTTCATGTGACAACACTAAAGAAATGAAACTTTGCTACAATGTAAAGTAGTGAGTGTACAGCCTGTATAACAGTGTAAATTTGCTGTCCCCTTAAAATAACTCAACACACAGCCAATAATATCTAAACCGCTGGCAACAAAAGTGAGTACACCCCTAAGTGGAAATGTCCAAATTGGGCCCAAAGTGTCAATATTTTGTGTGGCCACCATTATTTTCCAGCACTGCCTTAACACTCTTGGGCATGGAGTTCACCAGAGCTTCACAGGTTGCCACTGGAGTCCTCTTCCACTCGTCCATGATGACATCACGGAGCTGGTGGATGTTAGAGACCTTGCGCTCCCCCACCTTCCATTTGAGGATGCCCCACAGAAGCTCAATAGGGTTTAGGTCTGGAGACATGCTTGGCCAGTCCATCACCTTTACCCTTAGCTTCTTTAGCAAGGCAGTGGTCGTCTTGGAGGTATGTTTGGGGTCGTTATCATGCAGGAATACTGCACTGCAGCCCAGTCTCCGAAGGGAGGGGATCATGCTCTGCTTCAGTATGTCACAGTACATGTTGGCATTCATTATTCCCTCAATGAGCTGTAGCTCCCCAACAGGGCCACAACTAGAAATTTTGGGGCCCCTGACTTAACCATTAATCAGGCTCCCCCCCCTCCTTTGACATGTGACACTTATACACTGAAACACACACACACTCGCACATAAGGATTCACATATAGACACTCTAGCAGACACGCACTCAGACACAGACACTCAGCACTTGTTTACATTGACCTGACAAGTAATGAGGTAAACTACAGTTTTGTAAAAAAAGGAGATTTAGAAAACAAAATATGGAGTTCTGATTATCTTTTTGTAAAGGAAGATGCCAACTAAATGATGACAACAGCATGCAGTGGCTGAAAGGAAGGGCCCTGAACTGCCTAATAATTTAAAAGGTTAAATTGTGGATTGGTGACTTCCGGAAAGGTCTTGTTAGTCTCAATCAGTAGTAAGGTCAAAATGTCCTAAAAAGGAACAGACAATGGACACACACACAAATGCAAACTTGCACATACACCCAAGGAAGCACACAAAGACATACACACACACACAGAGACACCCACAGAAAACACACAAAGATATACACACACAGAGAGACAACCACATAAAACACAGAAAGACATACATACACACACCCTCACTGAGACATCCATAGAAAACACACAAAGACATACACACACCCTCACAGAGACATCCACAGAAAACACACATCCTCACAGAGACATCCACATAAAACACAGACATACATACACACACACACACACACCCTCACAGAGACATCCACAGAAAACACAGACATACACACCCACCCTCACAGAAGCATCCAGAGAAAATACACAAAGACAAACATACACACACCCTCACAGAGACACCCATAGAAAAAGCTCAAAGACATATGCACACACCCTCACAGACATCCACAGAAAATTCACAAAGAGATACACACCCACCCTCACAGAGAGACCCACAGAAAAAGAATACATACAAACTAATAGAGACACAAACCAAAGCACAAAGACATAAACACAGACACCCACAGAAACACTCACAGGAGGTAAAGTTTCTGCACATTGCATACACTAAATCATGCATGATAAAAAAAAAGTTGACATGCATGATAAAAAAAATTGCAGAAATTAAGAGATCACTTTAAAAAAAATCATATTTGTAAATGTGCAAACAAAAATAATTCTGTGAATTCAATATTGTACATTAATGATCTGGGTAGATGGCTAGATGAAGAAAAGTACTTTTAAAAGGTTGACATATGTTTGTTTGTTTTTTCCCCAACCAAGAGCACCACTTCAAATATAGTGTACAAATGTTCCCATCTGTCAGCTGTACTTATGGATTTTGAAAATGCTGTACTCTATATGGTCTTGGTGGAACCATAAGCTGTGGTACTCATACCATTAGATCTGGTTAAATGCAGGATTTAGGCGTGTTGGTATGTATTTCAAAATTAAGTCAGCTGTAGTGTAAACTGCACAGTTTTAAGTTAACCTGTCTCATTTCAAACACTGAGCAATCTTAGTCTGAGAGTATAACATTTTATGCAGATGTAAAAATCTTAGATAAAATGCCTCCTTGCATCTGGAAAGTCCTTGAATAAAGGGGCAGTAAACTGGAATGTAATATATATATATATATATATATATAGTCAGTGGAAAAGAAGTCACTCACAGGGTCTTGTTCAGAATAAATAAGTGAATATTAAATAAATATTCACTTATTTATTCTGAACAAGACCCTGTAAGTGACTTCTTTTCCACTGACTATACACTTGCTTGAAGTGCACCCAGGACAAGGAAGGCTGTTTAAAGCCCAAAGGAAGCAGGAGTGCTACTACCCTCGCCACAAAATATATATATATATATATATAAATGCATATCTGCCAAAAGGGTACCTACCATTTGTGTATTGAGGAGGAAACATTTATGCATGGTTTTAAATATAGAATTTCTACAGCATTGTCAAATAATCATAAATACACAGCTGCTAAAAAAATGTGTTTTTATGGACCCCTTCCCCACCATACAACTACTACCACACTGAAGTTACAATCCGAAATTGCACAAAGAAATAAAAAACATATGCTAAGTAAGTCCTACCTCCTCTGCAAATGAAAGTGATCCGCCGTCTGACTCAGGCACACACTGTACAAGCAAAGTGCCAAGTCTGTCTCACACTGTGCATAGTGGTTTAGTGCACACTCAGAAACCCTCTCAAATGCTAATACTTTACTCCTTGTAATAACATTTGAATGCAGTGTGCAGCGTATGGTCTGAGCACTGACAGGTTGACCCCCCACCCCTTCAACCTCTGCAGCAAGGCTGGCAGCACTCATACGTCTATTTCCCAAAGACAACCTCTGGATATGATGCTGAGCACATGCACTCAACTTCTTTGGTCGACCATGGCGAGGCCTGTTCTGAGTGGAACCTGTCCTGTGAAACCGCTGTATGGTTTTGCCCACCATGCTGCAGCTCAGTTTCAGAGTCTTGGCAATCTTCTTATAGCCTATGCCATCTTTATGTAGAGCAACAATTCTTTTTTTTCAGGTCCTCAGAGAGTTCTTTGCCATGTTGAACTTCCAGTGACCAGTATGAGAGAGTGTGAGAGTGATAATACCAAATTTAACACATCTGCTCCCCATTCACACCTGAGACCTTGTAACACAAACAAGTCACATGACACCGGGGAGGGAAATTGGCTAATTGAGCCCAATTTGGACATTTCCACTTAGGGGTGTACTCACTTTTGTTGCCAACAGTTTAGACATTAATGGCTATGTGTTGAGTTATTTTGAGGGGACAGCAAATGTACACTGTTATACAGGCTGTACACTCACTACTTTACATTGTAGCAAAGTGTCATTTCTTCAGTGTTGTCACATGAAAATATATAATAAAATATTTACAAAAATGTGAGGGGTGTACTCACTTTCGTGAGATACTGTGTATATATATATATATATATATATATACAGTATATATATATATAAATATATACACACACACACATGCCTATACATATTTAGACATGTGTCTAACCCGACACGCATTAAATTAAATAGCACTCAAGCGAACGTGTTTCAAAGTCTTTTAACTCGTAATAATACCCCTTATGGCTCTCAAGCTTTAGTTAGCACGCCACTTGTAATCTAGCCCTCAATAAAAATGAGCTAAGCTATGTATGTGAAGTTTGATTCGGAAATTTGTTAACAATAACATTACTTTCCTCATCATATTTTTTGTGACATAATATTAAAAAAAAACTATATTTGTGTTATGTGTGTTTTCCTCTATAATCTCCTGAACACAGAAAAATATATATCATACCAGTTTGTCACATTCTGGGGTATTCACACTTGCCTTATATATATTTGTTTAACCTTATAATATTTGTGTTGTATTTGGGATATTTAGAGCAAAAATTGTATCCCTGTATAAGGCTCAATTAAACCCCAAGAGAATGCACCAGCTGCCCACCAGCCTAATATATATTTTTTAAGTATATGTCACTATGGGGCCAATTCTCTAAATCTCGCCAGATCAGTTGTGGTTTTTCACGCTGACCCTTGCAGGTACTGCCGTGGTGGAATTCTCATAAAAGAGGGGCAGTCCCTGAGAATGGCTAGATGTCTCCTATATAAAGTAATGGAGCTCGCTGGAAAGGGACGCTTCGATCCATAGAGCGAAGTTAGCAAGGAACAAGATGGCACTTTAAAAATTAAATCCTGCAGCCAATATAAATCACATTACGCTGCTTTTGCTTATAGCATCTTACAATCGCTTCTATTTTTGTATGCATACGGTTTTTTTATTAGGGTTATAAGTATTTTGAGTGTTTTGAGGAAAAACTCCACACTTTCTAACTGGCAAGAAAAAACTGTGAGATCTGAAGTGTGAAAATACAGAATTATGCTGGGATTAGACAATTCATATACGCCCTGGAACTCCCATATTCAGCCTATTTTTAACAAAAGCAACAATTACGCTTTGTATTTGGTACTTATAAGTACGAATTCTTATGTGTTTATTTGCACATCCACCATACTTAAATTACGATTTACACTGTGCATATTTAATACAATTTATTAACAATATAATTTTGTCCTGCAAATTTTTATGTGAATGATTCCATTTTTTGTTTTCTATGATTTATAAACTACAAATTTAATTGTGTGCTTTGGTAATGTATGCATCTACTGCCTATACGAAAATGCAGTATACGCACCTTAGTGAGACACCCTGTTTTCATAGTAAAAAGTGGCTTTCTAGAATTCCACTAGGGAAATAGAAGAGCTGGCGAGCATTCTTAAATAATATCACCAGCCCAAAAAGTTATAGAGACTCGGCCCCTGGATAGTAAGGCTAATCCAAAGCCATACGCCTGCACCTTTTCTTAAAACCAGTATGCCAAGTCCTTTCACATCCTCTCTACATTCAGAGATGGAAAGACTTAGGAGTGCACTGTGGATTCAGGCACTGAGACCAACTGGATGGCTTTTGATTGGTGATACCACCCAATGATATATATCTAGACTGTTTGGTGGCCGGTGCATCCTCTAACAGCACAACTTCGGGGGGTTAATTTGTCCTATTTACAGAATGAGCTACAGGCCCCTACTTATCAAGCCGTCGACTTTCTTGCACTCGACGGCACCAATACGCTCGCCTAAGTTCGCCTTACATTGCTGCCACGGACCTGAATACGTTCTCCAAAATTATCAAAAAAGCTGTCAAAAAGCGATGCACAAAGTACGGGGCGATGAGCAGCGGACTGTTATTAACTAACATTCATCGATCTCGCTGCTCTTCGGCTTTTTCACAGCTTTCTTGCTACACTGTCTCTAAGCACCCACACTATACTATACTGTTTTACCCCCTAAACCGCCGCTCCCGGACCCCACCGCACCTAAATAAACTTATTAACCCCTAAACCACCACTCACGGTCCCCGCCGCAACTCTAATAAATGTATTAACCCCTAAACCGCTGCTCCCGGAGCCCACCACCACCTATATTATACTTATTAACCCCTAATCTGCCGCCCCCTATACCACCGCCACCTACGTAAACTTATTAACCCCTATCCTGCCACTCCCGGACCCCGTCAAAACTAAATAAATGTTTAACCCCTAAACCGCCGCTCCCGGAGCCCACTGCCACCTACATTATATTTATTAACCCCTAATCTGCCCCCCCTACACTGCCGCCACTATAATAAACATATTAACCCCTAAACCTAAGTCTAACCCAAAACCTAACACCCACTAACTTAAATATAATTTAAACAAATCTAAATAAATATTCCTAGCATTAACTAAATTATTCCTATTTAAAACTAAATACTTACCTATAAAATAAACCCTAAGATAGCTACAATATAACTAATAGTTACATTGTATCTAGCTTAGGGTTTATTTTTATTTTACAGGCAAGTTTGTGTTTATTTTAACTAGGTACAATAGTTATCAAATAGTTATTAACTATTTAATAACTACCTAGTTAAAATAAAGACAAATTTACCTGTAAAATAAAACCTAACCTAAGTTACAATTACACCTAACATTACACTATAATTAAATAAATTAATTAAATTAACTACAATTAATTACAATTAAATAAAATTAACTAAAGTACAAAAACAAACAAACACTAAATTACAGAAAATAATAAAATAATTACAAGAATTTTAAACTAATTACACCTAATCTAATCCCCCTAATAAAATAAAAAAAGCCCCCCAAAATAATAAAAATCCCTACCCTATACTAAATTACAAATAGCCCTTAAAAGGGCTTTTTGCGGGGCATTGCCCCAAAGTAATCAGCTCTTTTACCTGTAAAAAAAGATATAATACCCCCCCAACATTAAAATCCACCACCCACACACCCAACCCTACTCTAAAACCCACCCAATCCCCCCTTAAAAAACCTAACACTAACCCCCTGAAGATCACCCTACCTTGAGATGTCTTCACCCAACTGGGCTGAAGTCCTCCACGAAGCCAGGCAGAAGTGGTCCTCCAGACAGGCAGAAGTCTTCATCCAAGCCAGGAAGAAGAGGTCCTCCAGACGGGCAGAAATCTTCATCCAGACGGCATCTTCTATCTTCATCCATCCGGCGCGGGTCCATCTTCAAGACATCCAACGCGGAGCATCCTTCCAGGCCGACGACTACCCGACGAATGAATATTCCTTTAAATGACGTCATCCAAGATGACGTCCCTTGAATTTTGATTGGCTGATAGAATTCTATCAGCCAATTGGAATTAAGGTAGGAAAAATCCTATTGGCTGATGCAATCAGCCAATAGGATTGAGCTTGCATTCTATTGGCTGTTCCAATCAGCCAAAAGAATGCGAGCTCAATCCTATTGGCTGATTGGATCAGCCAATCGGAATTCAAGGGACGCCATCTTGGATGACATCAATTAAAGGAATATTCATTAGTCGGGTAGTCGTTGGCCTGGAAGGATGCTCTGCGTCGGATGTCTTGAAGATGGACCCGCTCCGCGCCGGATGGATGAAGATAGAAGATGCCGTCTGGATGAAGACTTCTGCCTGTCTGGAGGACCTCTTCTTCCCGGCTTGGATGAAGACTTCTGCCCGTCTGGAGGACCACTTCTGCCCGGCTTTGTTGAGGACTTCGGCCCGGTTGGGTGAAGACGTCTCAAGGTAGGGTGATCTTCAGGGGGTTAGTGTTTTTTTAAGGGGGGATTGGGTGGGTTTTAGAGTAGGGTTGGGTGTGTGGGTGGTGGGTTTTAATGTTGGGGGGGTTATTGTATCTTTTTTTACAGGTAAAAGAGCTGTTTACTTTGGGGCAATGCCCCGGAAAAAGCCCTTTTAAGGGCTATTTGTAATTTAGTATAGGGTAGGGATTTTTATTATTTTGGGGGGCTTTTTTATTTTATTAGGGGGATTAGATTAGGTGTAATTAGTTTAAAATTCTTGTAATTATTTTATTATTTTCTGTAATTTATTGGGAGGTTTTCGTACTTTAGTTAATTTTATTTCATTGTAATTAATTGTAGTTAATTTAGTTAATTTATTTAATTATAGTGTAGTGTTAGGTGTAATTGTAACTTAGGTTAGGATTTATTTTACAGGTAAATTTGTCTTTATTTTAACTAGGTAGTTATTAAATAGTTAATAACTATTTAATAACTATTGTACCTAGTTAAAATAAATACAAAGTTGCCTGTAAAATAAAAATAAACCCTAAGCTACCTACAATGTAACTATTAGTTATATTGTAGCTAGCTTAGGGTTTATTTTATAGGTAAGTATTTAGTTTTAAATAGGAATAATTTAGTTAATGCTAGGAATATTTATTTAGATTTATTAAAATTATATTTAAGTAAGTGGGTGTTAGGTTTAGGGTTAGACTTAGGTTTAGGGGTTAATATGTTTATTATAGTGGCGGCGGTGTAGGGGGGGGCAGATTAGGGGTTAATAAATATAATGTAGGTGGCGGCGGGGTCAGGGAGCGGCGGTTTAGGGGTTAAACACTTTATTTAGTTGTGGCGGGGTCCGAGAGCAGCGGATAGGGGTTAATAACTTTTATTTAGGTGGTGGCGGTGTAGGGGGGGGGGCAGATTAGGGGTTTATAAGTATAATGTAGGTGGCAGTGGTGTAGGGGGCGGCAGATTAGGGGTGTTTAGACTCGGGGTACATGTTAGGGTGTTAGGTGTAGGCATTCCAATAGAAATCAATGGGATATGGGGCAGCAGCGAACATGAGCTTTTGCTGCTTTCCGACTCCCATTGATTCCTATGGCATCCGCCTCCTCCAGGGCGGCGGATTGAAAACCAGGTACACTGGGCCGGAATAGTGGCGAGCATACCTGGTAGAAATTTGATAACTTCCAAAAGTAGTCAGATTGTGCCGCACTTGCGTTCGGAACATCTGTAGTGACGTAAGCATCGATCTGTGTCGGACTGAGCCCGGCGGATCGTATGTTACGTCACTAAATTCTACTTTTGCCGGTCTGTAGGGTTTGATAACTAAGGCGAATCAAGCTCGCCACAAATACGCTGTGGAATTCCAGTGTATTTGCGGTTGACAGCTTGATAAATAGAGGCCACAGAGTAAAGTATTCATTAACCATTACAACTGGGGTGAGTAATTATCATAGCAATTTCTTATACCTAATTTTTGCTACAGCTTTAAATGTAAGATTCTTATATGCAAGGTCCAAAAATCCCACCACTTGAGTGCACCCTTATTATGCACTATTACAGGTCAAGCCATACTCATATTCAGACACTTATTTTAAAAAAAAAGCAGCAAAATACTCAAGTTGTATGGACCCATATGAATACACAATGCACGTGCTCTCCAGCAGATTCGTTTGTCACACACCTTCTGTCAGACACACATTTGCATTCATACCATCTCACCCAGTTACTCCTATCTTGGAGCAAGTGCAATGTGCCTGCCAGGGTCAAGTGTCTTGTGTCTGGATCTCCTGGTGTGAGTATTCTCTATCTATCCCAAAAAAGAGCAACATTGTCCCACAAGCCCCCACACTTATCACACACAAGCAGGTATAAACCTAGATTACAAGTGGCGTGCAAACTTATACTTAAATAATGTTAATATTAAAATAATATAAAGTGTTTATATGTGTATAATACTTTATTTGAATGTGTTTTACATGTGTTTTATGCAACGTTTTCTTTTATAACCCTTACAGTTTGCTTCAGGTCTCAAGGTGCACTAAATATTCTAAGACAGTTTTGGCTTGCACTCAAAAGCAACCTATAGCTTTCAACTTGCAATACTAGCGCAAATCAGCACAGTCATGATATCTATTGAAAGTAATGGTTGCGCTTGAGCGAAGTTGGTCATGCTAACCCTACTCTGGTTAGTGCACTTTACTATGGTCTTGTAATATCAATGTGGCGTGCTTATGGTAGCACGGTCAAGCAAAATTGCACCACTTGTATTCATAATGAGACAGTAAGTAAGTGCAATATTTTATATAAATGACTAACTATGGGCAACATTTCAATCTTGTCACATTCAGGACTGATGCAAACATGTAGCAAGAAATTTTTTTCAATACAGAATCATATTTGGTTGTAGTTATTATTATAATTTATTTGTAATGAGTCGCCAAAGCGTTGGGAAAAGTTTCTAGTGAACTCTTGCTATGAATACAAAAACCCTTTTAAGTACACCTACCTTGACATGTTGCAAAGTCCTAACATCAGACACAAGGCATGGTAAAACTCAATGTGAACATATCAAACATACATTATCCGCCATATGGAGTTAACTAAAAGCAGACCTCCCTGCCAGTGATTAACGTTAACAGAGACAACTCCACCATACTTAACCCTAACCTGTCAAGCCCTAACCTCAAGCCCCCACCTATCAAATCCTAAAAATGATCCCTTTCCCAACATAATTAAACATAATGGGCTTAGAGTACAAGTCTGCGCATAAATAATATTGGAATATTGCAGGTGTGCTAATTTGCACGCTTATTACAAGTTGAAAGTAAACACGTTTGCTCAAGCACAATCAAATTTCATGAGTGTCTGGTTAATGTGACTGAAGACCTCGCATAAAGGGTTAGGGATAAAATAAAAGTTGCACCAAACACAACATAAATACATTAAAATAAACTGTAACTCTTATATAAACACTATGAGGCCGATTTATCAAGCTTCGTATGGAGCTTGATGCCCCTAAAAACTGCTGCTCCATAACTTGTCCGCCTGCTCTGAGGCCGTGGACAAAAATCAACCCGATCAAATACAATCGGGTGGATTCACACCCTCTGCTAGCAGCCGATTGGCCGCAAATCTGCAGGGGGCGGCATTGCACCAGCAGAAGCGGTCAAGGGCAAAAAAAAGGACCGGAAGGCCAAGATAACTTTCGAAATCTGATGAGATGTTTCTCAGAGTTTCTTCTTTGAGAGACCAGAAGAAGTCCAGCAAGGACCTGGGTCAGCATCTGGCAACATCATTGGGATGCCAAGTTGACCATTCTACATTACGAAGAAGCTTGATCAGGAATGGTCTTTGTGGAAGGGTAGAAGCCAAGAAACCACTTTTTCAGAAGGGGGACAGGGTGAAAAGGCTAAGATATGCTAAAGCTCACAAAGATTGGATTAAAGATCAGTGGAAAAGAGTATTATAGTGTGAAGAATCCAAGTTTAAAAATTTTGGGTCCAATCATTGACAATATGTGAGAAGAGTTGGAGAGAGCTGGAAGAATGAGTGCTCGCGGCCTTCAGTGAAACATAATGGAGGGTCTGTCCTGGTTTGGGACTGCATTTCTGCCAGTGGTGTTGGCGATATTGTCTGAATTGATGGGATCATGAATGCTTAAAAGTACAGACAGGTTTTCATTCATCATGATTGGGAATGGTTTTATTTTTCAGCATGATAACTATCCCAAGCACAATGCTAATGCAGTGAAATATTATTTGGAGAGAAAAACAGCTAATAAAACACGGACTGTCATGGACTGGCCTCCACAGTGTCAAAACCTGAATATTTTAGAAGCAGTGTGTGATCACTTCGACAGAGAAATAAATAAAAGACAACCTAAATCTAAAGAACTCTGGGAAGTGCTAAAAGAAGCCTGGTATAATATATCAGAAAATTACTTCAGAAAACTTCAGGACAGTCTCCCCAAAAGAGTTCAAGATGTGCTTAGTGCCAAGGGAGGTCACACTAAATACTGACTTTTGCCTGAAGTAGCCATTTTGTTCTGGAAATTATGTTTTTTTATATTGTGTGTACATATTTCCTTTTTTTCTGTTTGTATTTTAATAGACGAGAAATAAAATAAATATGGAAGGTCATTAAAGCTAATCTAATAGTGGCCTAAGATTTTTGCACAGTACTGTATATAAATATGAGTGAAATACTTTATTTTAATATATTACACATTTTTTATGCAAATATTCAAGCCTTAACACTCTCCAAGAGCGCTATATTTTATGTGTTGCGCTTGAGGGCAAAACATAACTCATCACTTAATATGAGCGATAATAGCACATGTTGGCCATGTTAAGATGATAATCTGATAAATCTTGTTTACCATTCATTAGATAATAAAACAGAGAATTGGACTGCGCTAGCACATCTAATGGGTTAAACCAACAGAAAAAATGGTCTTTTCTCCAAACCCAAAAAGAGTAATTTCTAAAAGAATATTAGATAGCTCTGATTCCTAAAATCTAGGAACCTGAACTATCAAGTAGCTGTGGCGCAAAAAAGAGCTGAAAAGCCACTAATAATATGGCCCTTTAAAAAGGAAATATAACTGAGTAATGTAATGTTAAAAACTATTTAAAAATAATTTAAAAATAAATGATAATACTAGGGCAAATATACTAAAAACAAGTTTTAATGTATTCAAATGCAAATAGAATTAGATGACTCAGTAAAATACTACATATACAGAGTCATCAGCACAATAATAGAAAGTTAAAAATTACTGCAGTAAAAAAAGAAATTCATACATCAATGCATAAAAAACATTAATGCATATAAAAACATGAATTCATACAGATAAAAACATGGACATAGACAAGAATACAACCATCACATGTGTATCAATAGATGTACGGTGCCTACAAGGAGTTTTGGAGCTTCAGGAGATGTGTAGCAAATGTATATCGTATAATGTCGCTCCTTAAAGCAATTTGCTCATGCTACCTTCTTAAAAATACACCAGGGTTTCCAAATAGAAAAAGACAGGATTGATTTCCTAAGAGAAGACAAGAAGAGAACAACTTGTCACCAGCGGAATACAGTTCAAAACATAAAGGCATCCAATTTTAATTACACCGGAAGGTGTGTGTACTTGATCCTTAATAGCTGATCGGGAGCGTCCCACGCTCAAAGGATACTCTTCTCCTCTAAGTTCCCGCAGTCGGTGGTTTCGGCAATGCAAATCAATGCAACAGCTGTGATCCACGCTCTAACTACGGATCGTTAGAGCAGTCTAATTCAGGAGCAACGCGTTTCGGCTATTCAACAGCCTTTCTCAAGCTCTAACTTGCTATAGACTGTAAGCTCTTAATATAGGGATATCGTAAGCAGTTCTTAAAGTGGTATTGCAAAACAGAATTTGGCAAAATAAATATAAACTTTAAAAAGGGGATTTTTACTATATAATGAATATTAAAATGAATATTCTAAAAATAACTTGATCAATGTGATTTAAAGTTTATTTTCATCTTTAATTCCATTAATGCCCTTATTTTGTGTGGATCTCTTCCTCATTAGTTCTTTTCTATCATGTTTTTTCATATAATAGTCAAATTTACTTGCAAAAATGTGGTACCGCTATGGGGACCAGATTTGCCCCAAGTTATGCGAATCTCTTTATGGGACTTTGGGAGAAAGATTTTCTCTCCAATAGCATACTTGCGGCAAATCTGGTCCTCTATAAGCGGTACATAGATGACATTATAATAGTCTGGAAGGGAACAAAAACTGAATTTGAAAGGTTTTTACAGGAAATGAACATAAATAAAGTGAATTTGAAATTTACTAGTGAACTAAATAAAGAAAAAATAAACTTTCTAGACTTGGAAATCTATATAGCAAATAATGCCATTAACACTAAAACACACTTCAAAACCGTTGATGCAAATAGCTACATCCACCAAACCAGTTGCCACCATAGAAAGTGAAAGATAATATACCAAAGGGGCAATTGTTAAGAATTAGAAAAAATTGTAATAATGATAGTGATTATGATACACAGTCTAATATCCTAAAAGAAAAGTCCATAGCAAGAGGATATGAAGAAATAAAAATTGAAAATATTAGAGAGGATGTAAAAAAACGTGATAGAAAAGAACTAATGAGGAAGAGATTCACACAAAATAAGGGCATTAATGGAATTAAAGATGAAAATAAACTTTTTATCCCTTTTATTACTAAATACAGCCAAAATAGTCAACTTATTGAGAAAATAATTAGGAAATATTGGCCGATACTTAAAAGCGATGATAGAATAGGAGATCAGTTACCAAAATATCCCCACATAGTATACAAAAGATTGCAACATTTGAAATCTATCCTGGCACCTACTGAGATAAAAAAAGAAAATAAATAAAGACAAATATCTTATGGGAAAGACCATTAATGTTTTTTTCCCATGCCTCACATGTAAAGCGTGTAAACATCAAGAAAAGAGGAAAGAAATAACATCTAATGTGACAGGAAAGAAATATAAGATAAAACAACAAATAAGATGTCAGGATAAAAATGTGGTATATCTCTTAGAGTGTAGGTGTGGCCAACAGTATATAGGTGAGTCAGAAAGACCCCTGAGAGATAGAATTAGGGAGCACATTCTGTCCATTGAACATTGTGATCAGGACAGAAATAAAGATCTTCCTATACCCAAACATTTTAAGGGGTGTAATAATGCTAATAAAAAATATCTAAAGTATACAGGAATAGCAAAGATCAAAAAAAATTGGAGGGGTTCTGATACACATAACAATTTACTTAAATTAGAGAGTAAATGGATCTTTGAAATGAAAACCCTAACACCCAATGGACTTAATCAAGAATTGGATTTAGGGTGCTTTCTCACAGAGTAGTTTTTTCTGGTAGCTTCTATTCTTTTCCAAATGGTACATGTTTCTTATATGCTGCTTTCTAATATGATATATATATATTTTTTATGGTGTAATTTTTTTATTATGATGTATTTTTAATATGATGTATTTTTAAAGGAATCTATTATATGTATTATTTGCACATCAATTCCATAATATATGATGTTAATACTTATATATATTTTTATATTTTATAAAAATTATTATGTCTTAAAATACATATAATTCATAAATTCTTATCTCTTGGTGTGAAATATATATTTTTTTCTATTTCTTAATATATTCTCTTTTTTTATGTGAAATATATTGTTGTAAATATTCTTATTTAAACATATTTTGATAAGATTGTGCGCTTTTGCTTTAAGCAATTTCTATGGGGATAAAATTATTAAATCACATTGATCATATTCATTTTAATATTCATTATATAGTAAAAATCCCCTTTTTAAAGTTTATATTTATTTCGCCAAATTCCATTTTGCAATACCACTTTAAGAACTGCTTACGATATCCCTATATTAAGAGCTTACAGTCTATAGCAAGTCAGAGCTTGAGAAAGGCTGTTGAATAGCCGAAACGCGTTGTTCCTGAATTTGACTGCTCTAACGATCCGTAGTTAGAGCGTGGATCACAGCTGTTGCATTGATTTGCATTGCCGAAACCGCCGACTGCGAGAAGAGTATCCTTTGAGCGTGGGACGCTCCCAATCAGCTGTTAAGGATCAAGTACACACACCTTCCGGTGTAAGTAAAATTGGATGCCTTTATGTTTTGAATTGTATTCCGCTGGTGACAAGTTGTTCTCTTCTTGTCTTCTCTTAGGAAATCAATCCTGTCTTTTTCTATTTGGAAACCCTGGTGTATTTTTAAGAAGGTAGCATGAGCGAATTGCTTTAAGGAGCGACATTATACGATATACATTTGCTACACATCTCCTGAAGCTCCAAAACTCCTTGTTGGCACCGTACATCTATTGATACACATGTGATGGTTGTATTCTTGTCTATGTCCATGTTTTTATATGTATGAATTCATGTTTTTATATGTATGAATTCATGTTTTTATATGCATTCATGTTTTTTATGCATTGATGTATGAATTTCTTTTTTTACTGCAGTAATTTTTAACTTTTTATTATTGTGCTGATGACTCTGTATATGTAGTATTTTAATTAGTCATCTAATTCTATTTGCATTTGAATACATTAAAACTTGTTTTTAGTATATCTGCCATATTATTATCATTTATTTTTAAATTATTTTTAAATTATTTTTAAATCGTTTTTAACACCACATTACTCAGTTATATTTCCTTTTTAAAGGGTCATATTATTAGTGGGTTTTCAGCTCTTTTTAGCCCCACAGATACTTGATAGTTCAGGTTCCTAGATTTTAGGAATCAGAGCTATCTAACATTCTTTTAGATTTTTTTTTACCATTCATCAGTCAGACCAGATTGTGCGCTACTGAAATTCTTAGAACAGGGTTGTGATATAGATAGTGCACCCTGCTCTATTAATTGCGCTCAACTTGTAATCTAGGTTAATGGTGCCAAAGAAATTGTGTATTGTGAAGAGATAAGGTAACCACACATTTGGAAGAATACCCAAAATACAAAATTCCACCTTGGCCTTCATCAAGATTATTTACCATGTTTTCCATTTAGGGCTAGATTACAAGAGGAGCGATATTTTTCGCTCTCGCTCAAACGTTATCTTCACTAGACGGAGTCTTCTTGCGTGGCTGTGTTAATGTATTCTCCCATAGATTTCAATGGAGCGTGAAAACAGCAAATAAAAAACTAACACCCATGCTTGCTAACCCGATCGTGTTTATTCAAGTGCACTAAACCCGACATGAATTATGAATATTTCGCATTCCAATGTTCTTCACATAGGTGAATATGTTCTATTAATTCTTAAATATGATTTTTCATGTTTTCATCTACTTGACAGCAAAGAGCTCCAATGCAATTATATATTTCTATATATGTATACATACTGTATGCATTTATGTTTCTATATGTGTATGTATATATGTCTGTAAATACATAAATATACATATAAATACATATGTTCCCACACACACTTATATACCTGTATATATATATATATATATATATATATATATATATATATATATATATATATATATATACACACACATATATATATAGTCCAATTATAAAGACAACACTCACTGGATTTTATAAAACTTAACTTTTATTCCAAACGAATCATAAATAGTCCCATGACGTTTCGGTGCCTGACTGGCACCTTTATCAAATGGATTCACACAGCGTGCAGGTAGATGGTATATCCTGGCATCCGGGAAGTCTGTTAAAAATAGTAGATGCTGCAGCCTTATATACCTGATCTGGCATCTTGTTAACAAATGAGTAAACACTGTTTTCGGCTCCAGGCGCACGTGTCCATGCCCCCTTCCAGTCCATCCGCTTCGTGCCTATTGGTTTGCGTCACCCTCTCAACCAACCACCCATCCAAGGTGAAGGGAGCCAGCACATGGCTAATTAGCATATATCATACTGCGCATGTCACTGCGGTGAACGGGATAGAGAAACTTGTGATCGCTGCAGCATTCTAAGTTTAAAAATGCATATACAAAAAAGCATATACAGAAAATCTGCGCACTGTACACAGTATTGATTGAAAGTGTATAAATACATAGGCAATGTGACGTGGATGTAATGATGTGTGTAGAGGGATATTTGGAATCCTATGGATGGCCTTTTTTCATCAATTTTGTATTGTGTTATGGCAATGGAATCTGGCGAACACATCCCAATCCGGTGTAGAAAGTAGGAAACAGGAAACAAATATGCAGATATATACAGAAACACTTGGAATAGCCACTTCAGGGTAGTACAGGAATCAACCAATAAAAGGACCAAAGTCCATCTTGACAGTAAGTCCCATTGGTTCCACTGTATCCAGAGTGTATATCCATTTTGTTTCAAGTTGTAGTAATCATCTCCCTTGGTCACCCCCTCTTGACAGGGGAGGGATATGATCAATGATCATAGTTCTGAGACTTGAAATGCTGTGTTTGTTCAGGGCAAAATGTCGGGCCACCGGTTGGTCAGAGGATCCATTCTTTATTGCTTCCCTAATGGCAAGCCTGTGATTGGCCATTCTCTCCCTAAAGGTGGTTATTGTTTTACCCACATAAAACAGGGAGCAGGGGCAAATAAGGATGTACACCACATAGGTGCTATTGCATGACAACCTGTGTCTAATTTTGAATCTTCTGTTGGTGTGGGGATGTTGGAATGTAGTCCCTGTTGACATCCCACAGAATCGTACCAGAAGGAGACGTGGTTAAAGTCTGCACAACAGGGATGTTTTAAATGCGGTGACTGCATTACATGCAATTGGATGTCAACAGGGACTACATTTAAACATCCCCACACCAACAGAAGATTCAAAATTCGACACAGGTTGTCATGCAATAGCACCTATGTGGTGTACATCCTTATTTTCCCCTGCTCCCTGTTTTATGTGGGTAAAACGACAACCACCTTTAGGGAGAGAATGGCCAATCACAGGCATGCCATTAGGGAAGCAAAAAAAAATGGATCCTCTGACCAACCGGTGGCCCAACATTTTGCACTGAACAAACACAGCGTTTCCAGTCTCTGAACTATGATCACTAATCATATCCATCCCCTGACAAGAGGGGGTGACCAAGGGAGATGATTGCTACAACTTGAAACAAAATGGATATACACTCTGGATATAGTGGAACCAAGGAAACTTAATGTCAAGATGGACTTTGGTCCTTTTATTGGATGATTCCTGTTCTACCCTGAAGTGGCTATTCCAAGTGTTTCTGTATATATCTGCATATTTGTTTCCTGTTTCCTACTTTCTACACCGGATTGGGATGTGTTAGCCAGATTCCATTGCCATGACACAATACAAAATTGATGAAAAAAGGGCATCCATAGGATTCCAAATATCCCTCTACACACATCATTACATCCACATCACATTGCCTATGTATTTATACACTTTCAATCGATACCGTGTACAGTGCGCAGATTTTCTGTATATGCTTTTTTGTATATGCATTTTTAAACTTAGAATGCTGCAGCAATCACAAGTTTCTCTATCCCGTTCACCGCAGTGACATGCGCAGTATGATATATGCTAATTAGCCATGTGCTGGCTCCCTTCACCTTGGATGGGTGGTTAGTTGAGAGCGTGACGCAAACCAATAGGCACAAAGTGGATGGACACGTGCGCCTGGAGCCGAAAACTGCGTTTTCTCATTTTTGAACAAGATGCCAGATCAGGTATACAAGGCTGCTTCATCTACTCTTTTTAACAGACTTCCCGGATGCCAGGATATACCATCTACTTGCACGCTGTGTGAATCCATTTGATAAAGGTGCCAGTCAGACACCGAAACGTCATGGGGCTATTTATGATTAGTTTTAAATAAAAGTTAAATTTGATCAAATCCAGTGAGTGCTGTCTTTATAATTGGACTCTGTGTATCGTTTGATACAGCACCCTGGTACTTGCTTGCCTTCAATTGGAGGATTAGAGTGCAGGCCCTTGCTTTGAATGTTATATACATATATATATTTAGACATGTATATGTATGCATCTATATGTTACCAAAGAGCCAAGAAATACCCTATATCAATTGTGCTCTACAGTTTGTGCACCACTTGTAATCTAGCCCTTAATGTTATAAAGAGCTTTAATTTTAACCTCTACTTGTACCTTTTGCAAGCATAATTTTTCATTCTGTTTGTAAAGTTATGACATAGAAATCATTATCGATGATCATTATAATACCATCAGACAGATATCTGGAGGCATGCATTATATCTGCTTTAGCTTCTGCATGGAGGAATTTGGATACTAGGTACTTGTGGAAGCTCACTTGGGCTTTATGTCTAGATTCAGCTGAGCAAGAGGAATGAAGAATTTTATGGCCTTTTCAGAGTCTAAAAGATGTACTGAACTGAATTTGAACCCTTACACATGTTGAGCATTCTGGTCCTGTTTTCTTTATTTTCTAGTGAAAGTTAAAAAGTGACAATATACAATATATACAATATATATAACTAGAGACATATGGTGGTAAAAATGACATTAAAGGGACAGTCTACACCAGAATTTGTATGGTTTTAAAAAAATAGATAATCCCTTTATTACCCATTCCCTAGTTTTGCATAATCAACACAGTTATATAACTACACTTTGTGATTATCTTGTATCTAAGCCTTTGCAGACCGCCCTCTTATTTCAGTTCTTTTGACAGACATGCATTTAGCCAATCAGTGCTGGCTCCCTGGAACTTCACGTGCGTGAGCACAGTGTTATCTATATGACACACATGAACTAACACCCTCTAGTGCTGAAAAAACTGTCAAAATACCCTGAGAGAAGAGGCAGCCTTCAAGGGCTTCGAAATTAGCATATGAACCTCCTAGATGTAGCTTTCAACAAAGAATACCAAAAGAACAAAGCGAAATTGGTGATATAAGTAAATTGGAAAATTGTTTAAAATGACATTCTCTATCTGAATCATAAAAGTTTATTTTGGACTAGACTGTCCCTTTAAGTAAAAAATCCTTTATTAACAGCTATCCAGACAGCTATTCGGCTACACCAGTCAGGCTCTCGATCCCTACACAGAGAGCTTCAAAGCAAACGACGAGAGCAAAGAGAGCAGCGCGAACAGAGGAGGCTAGCACGGGAGCAAGAGATGCAAAGGCTGACTGAGCTGCAGAGTGAGAGGGAGAGGCAGCAACAGGAACTTGATCAGCTCCGAGAGGCGCAAAGAAAAGCAGAGAACGCTATGAAGCAAGAACAGCAAAGACATAAGGAGCAACAGGAAGAAATGCAAAGACAACTGACGGAGCAGCTACGAGAGGCAGAAGAGGTCAGTAAAAGGATACATAGGAAATGTGCGTAAAATGGTCAAAAAGTCATAAAAGGAGAAAAACATATATTGGAAGAATTACCAGGTACAGAGGGTAGAAGATAATAATATGGGTATGTTGGTGGGTACAGAGAGAATGATAGAAATAAAGCACAGAGAGGAAGAAAACAACAGAAATGATGAACTTTTGAGCAAGCCAAAGTTAAGAAATAGAAAATAAAGGGGCTTAGGGGTTTGTTATTGGGGTGAAGACTGCATGCATTTTATGGGAAAAGGTCATATTATATTTCTCTAAATGTTAAAGGGACATTAAACCCACATTCAGATGGAGAATACCATTTTAAACAACTTTCTAATTTACTTCTATTATCTAATTTGCTTCATTATCTTGATATTATTTCTTGAAAAGCATATCTAGATAGGCTCAGTAGCTTCTGATTGGTGGCTGCACATAGATGCCTCATGTGATTGGTTTACCCATGTGCACTGTTATTTCTTTAACAAAAGATATCTAAAGGATGAAGCAAATTAGATAATAGAACTAAATTGGAATGTTGTTTAAAATTGTATTTTCTATCTGAATCATGAAATAATTTTTTGGGTTTTAATGTCCCTTTAAGTGTGGAAATCTAGTGGAAGCTTCTGCAAGTTGACTACTGATATTTTCCATAACTGAATTTGCTTCCCTCTCCTAGGCACGAGCCTCTATGCAAGCAGAGATGCAGATGAAGGAAACAGAGGCCGTTCGGCAGAGGCAGAGGATTGTGGAGTTGGAAAAGCTGCAGGAACATCTACAGGAAGCTCTAACCCAGGAGATAAAAGCACGGCGTGATGAGGAGGAGTACAGACATGCTCAGGCCAAGTACAGCTACTTCATATGGCATGCAATTCATTTAGTGCTTTACAAACAGATTCAGTTAATAAGATTCACCCATACTCCAGTGTAAACATTCTGGTCTAATTAAGTTTCTAGATATTCTCATACATATGGTTTAGATTATAGAAGTCCTTTACTACAAACACTCCTGCTAAAAGCTATTCCAAATATGTTCTACCATTTTGGGGGCAAGTACCAGGTCCTAGATAAATAAGAGGAAATGTTTTGGGTTTTTTAAGAAGCAAATAAGAAAAAGAAAAACAATAATCCATTTGTTGGGCTAAAGTAAAAGATTCTTCAAGGTATCAAGACACCTATAATCCTTTAGAAAAACTTATCAAATGATTTATCTAAAAAAAATCCCATAGGCCTCTAGTTATCAAGCCGTCGACTTTCTTGCATTCAACGGCACCAATACGCTCGCCTAAGATCGCCTAACATCGCTGCCGCGGACCTGAATACGTTCGCCAAAATTATCAAGAAAGCTGTCAAAAAGTGCGATGAGCAGCGGACTGTTGTTAACTAACAGTCATCGATCTCATCGGCTTATTCGCAGCTTTCTTGCTACCCTGTCACTAAGCACCCACACTATACTATACTGTTTTACCCCCTATACCTCCGCTCCCGGAGCCCACCGCACCTAAATAAAGTTATTAACCCCTAAACCGCCGCTCCCGGAGCCCACCGCACCTAAATAAAGTTATTAACCCCTAAACCGCCGCTCCCGGAGCCCACCACAACTCTAATAAAGTGTTTAACCCCTAAACCGCCGCTCCCGGAGCCCAGCGCCACCTACATTATATGTATTAACCCCTAAATCGCCGCTCCCAGACCCCGCCGCAACAAAATAAAATGTTTAACCCCTAAACCGCCGCTCACGGACCCCGCCGCCACCTACCTTAAATTTATTAACCCCTAAACCTAAGTCTAACCCTAACACCTCCTAACTTAAAGATAATTTAAATTAATCTAAATAAATATTCCTATCATTAACTAAATTATTCCTATTTAAAACTAAATACTTAACTATAAAATAAAGCCTAAGCTAGCTACAATATAACTAATAGTTACATTGTAGCTATTTTAGGATTTATTTTTATTTTACAGGCAACTTTGTATTTATTTTAACTAGGTACAATAGTTATTAAATAGTTATTAACTATTTAATAACTACCTAGCTAAAATAAATACAAAAGTACCTGTAAAATAAATCCTAACCTAAGTTACAATTACACCTAACACTACACTATCATTAAATTAATTACCTAAATTAAAATAAATTAATTACAATTAAATAAAATTAACTAAAGTACAAAAAAAACAAGCAGTTAGTTTTTTAAACTAATTACACCTAATCTAATCCCCTTAATAAAATAAAAAAGCCCCCCAAAATAAATAAAAAAATCCCTACCCTACACTAAATTACAAATAGCCCTTAAAAGGACCTTTTGCGGGGCATTGCCCCAAAGTAATCAGCTCTATTACCTGTAAAAAAAAAATACAATACCCCCCCAACATTACAACCCACAACCCACACACCCAACCCTACTCTAAAACCCACCCAATCCCCCCTTAATAAAACCTAACACTACCCCCTTGAAGATCACCCTATCGTGAGACGTCTTCACCCAGCCGGGCACAAGTGGTCCTCCAGAGGGGCAGAAGTCTTCATCCGATCCGGGCAGAAGAGGACCTCCAGACGGGCAGAAGTCTTCATCCAGGCGGCATCTTCTATCTTCATCCATCCGGCGAGGAGCGGCTCCATCTTGAAGACATCCGACGCGGAGCATCCATACAGACCGACGACTACCCGACGAATGAATATTCCTTTAAATGACGTCATCCAAGATGGCGTCCCTTGAATTCCGATTGGCTGATAGAATTCTATCAGCCAATCGGAATTAAGGTAGGAAAAATCCTATTGGCTGATGCAATCAGCCAATAGGATTGAAGTTCAATCCTATTGGCTGATCCAATCAGCCAATAGGATTGAGCTCGCATTCTAGTGGCTGATTGGAACAGCAAATAGAATGCGAGCTCAATCCTATTGGCTGATTGCATCAGCCAATAGGATTTTTCCTACCTTAATTCCGATTGGCTGATAGAATTCTATCAGCCAATCGGAATTCAAGGGACGCCATCTTGGATGACGTCATTTAAAGGAATATTCATTAGTCGGGTAGTTGTCGGTCTGGATGGATGCTCCGCGTCGGATGTCTTCAAGATGGAGCCGCTTCTCGCCGGATGGATGAATATAGAAGATGCCGCCTGGATGAAGACTTCTGCCCGTCTGGAGGTCCCGGATCGAATGAAGATTTCTGCCCCTCTGGAGGACCACTTGTGCCCGGCTGGGTGAAGACGTCTCACGGTAGGATGATCTTCAAGGGGGTAGTGTTAGGTTTTATTAAGGGGGGATTTAGAGTAGGGTTGGGTGTGTGGGTGGTGGGTTGTAATGTTGGGGGGGGTATTGTATTTTTTTTTACAGGTAATAGAGCTGATTACCTTTAAAGGGTCGGGTTGATTGACACCCCCCTGCTGGCAGCCCATTGGCCGCGAGTCTGCAGGGGGCGGCGTTGCGCCAGCAGCTCTTGTGAGCTGCTGGTGCAATGCTGAATATGGAGAGCGTATTGCTCTCTGCATTCAGCGATGTCTTGCGGACCTGATCCGCACTGTCGGATCAGGTCCGCAAGACATTTGTTAAATTGGCCTCAAATAGTTTATTAAATATGAATATTGCACAAATTGGCTAAAAATCAAGCTGGATGAATATTTTCAACTCAACATTGGTTCAGTTCCCAGTTTTCGACTATATGGGAGACGGCGAAGGCCGTGCTAAGAGGAGAAATCATTGCTTATATGGCCAGAGTTAAACGGGACTCTAGACTAAAAGAAAGAGAAGTAATAGCCGCCGTAACAAACGCTTATAACAGATACCTAAGCTTCCCCTCGGATGATAACTGGAGAAGATATATTAGGGCAAAGAGAGAACGCAATCATTTTCTAACCTCCCATACATCACACGCAGAATTAAGATACCAAGCAAAACTATACAAATACAGTAACAAATCGGGCAAATTATTATCTAAGCTAGTGAAAAACTGCAGACAATCCTAGATAATTGAATCTATACAGGATAAAGAGAAACTATTCACTTCACCCAAAGAAATTTCTGAATCTTTCTATCAGTATTATATTTATAAGACAATCTATGCCTCTTCTTCTCCAGGTAAGGCAGCACGCATGAAATTCTGGGAAGACATGGTTCTCCCAAGTAGTAGCTCTGAATTTAATCTTAAATTAAACTCTCCAATTTCAGAGCTGGAAGTAAATCAAGCTATCCAGGCACTAAAGTCGGATAAAGCCCCAGGTCCGAATGCGCTGCCTAACGAATTTTATAAAAATTTGGCCTTGACACTCACTCCTCACTTAACAAAACTTTTTAACTCCTACTATATCGAGAACTGACAAATCTCTGTTAATTTCGCAGCATCTCAGACAATTTTAATACTTAAGTCGGAGAAAGATCCTTGTAAAAGAGAATCCTATAGGCCTATTGCTCTTCTAAACACCGACTACAAGCTATTCACCTCCATTTTGGCTAAGAGACTTCAAGAAGGGCTACCGGAGATTATTCATAGAGATTAGACTGGTTTCATAGTAATCGCAGCTCGACCGCCAAAATTAGACAACTACTTTTATTTATTGAGTATTTTAAAAATGTTGACAGCAGCTTGTTGAAAGATTATCCTGATGCTGCAGTCTTAGCTATTGACGCTGAAAAAGCGTTTGACTGTGTGCATCACGACCACTTATTGGACACATTATATCGGTTTGGGTTTACTAATAACTTCCCCAAACTAATCGAAAATCTATGCATTCAATCCTCCACTAGCGTATTCATTAATGGGGTAGAGTCAAATATAATTAGACTGGAGAAAGGCACTCGGCAAGAATGCCCGCTTTCGCCGTTACTGTTCGATCTTGCAATTGAACCCCTAGCCATCAAAATCAGGCAACAGATTGATGGCATAAAAATTCAGAAAAAAGAGGTGAAGCTGGCATTATATGTGGAAGACTTACTGATCTATATGTCTAATACTTCATTAAATATCGCAAAATTTATGAACATTGTTGAATTATTCAGTCAATTCTCAGGTTATAAAGTTAATAAGCTGAAGTCTGAACTACTCTGGTTAAAAAAAACTAAAAAATCTCTGGTAGATAATCCTTTCAAGATAGTCTTTAATTCATTCAGATATCTTGGTGTTAATGTTTCGGCTGACCCCCAAAACTGGTACTCCAAGTCTCCTACAAATTACCACTTATATGAGGAACTGGCAGAATCTTCCCCTCTCGATATCAGGCTGTATTGCACTTTTTAAAATGGTGCTCTTGCCCAAAATGTTGTACATATTACAAAATATCCCTATTTTCTTGTAATCTTACGACATTAAGAAGTTCAACATTGCAGTCCGTCGTTTTATTTGGTAGTCCAAAAAACCTAAGATATCCTTACATAAAATGTCTTTTCCTAAACAATTTGCTGTCTTTGCCCTTCCTGGTTTACATCTTTATAATCTAGTCTTTCTTGGTCGTATTGCAGTTGACTGGATTACAGAGTCAGACCATTTTACAGACAATGGTTTAGAATCCAATATGAGTCACCCATTTTCTTCTGTCTCTCTGGTCCATGTTCCTTTCAACTTAATTCCCAAACAGGTGAAATCATATAAAACAATTTACATGATAATCCAGGCCTGGAGTAAGATTGGAGCTTGAGTTGATTCAAACACTAATATTCCCAGATTCCAAGCCTTTCTAGGCAACCCAGAGTACCAAGAAGGTACACAATCCCCAATACTGCAGAACTGGCATAGGAAAGGTCTTTACTTGGTTTTACAGCTCATCAACCTACCTGCAGAAAATATTAAATCCTTTGAAGAGTTGAAACAAGAATTTGACCTAAGTAATCACATTTTTTTGCATATCTGCAAGCTAGATACGATGCCCTCCAGTTAGTCAACAAATTTGCCTGGAGATGGTCATGGGGTAAGCTTGATAATTGGCCAATTTTGGCCAAAGCAGGGCATTTTTCTATTTCCACATGGTATTTATACTTGACCTCATATAAGGGAGAATCCAGCCTAGAAAATATAGCTCAAAAATGGACACATCTTATCTCTGACAACATTGATCAGAATTTAAATGTATCGCGTTCTCTATCTCTGCTTTTACGCACTACAATAGCTGAGACCTGGAGAGAGTCCCATATAAAATTAATATATCAAACTTATTATACTCCAGACAGAGGTTACAGATGGCATAAAAATAGCTTCAACAAGTGTCCAAAGTGCCGCCTACCAGCTGCAAATTTATCACATATGATCTGGGCTTGTCCCAAGATACAGCAGTTTTGGAATAAAATAGAATTTTGGCTATTCAAGGCGCTTAAATTAACTCCCCTCAGACTTACTCTGAAAGATATAACCTACCTTCAAACGAATCTAAGAAAGTAAACTCGGTTATTCTTGCTCAAGAAATCTAATCTTTAAGAAATGGAAGAGTAGGTTCCCTCCGTCAGTTATGGAAGTTAAGAATTACCTTAAAAAACAATATTTAGTCGAGCAGATTTGAACTCGGACCGAGAAATAGCTTCTTTCTTTAAAAATATGGTCTAAGTTCATCAAAATATTTTCACCCAGAGAAATTTACCATTTGATTCCCATTCAGAAACACTGAATTAGTTTTGTTGGGTATCTGGTAGAATGGAGGGGAAAGAGGTGGGACATAGAGGAGGGGTGTTTTTTTTCTTTCTCGTTTTTTGTAGCACTAAGTATCTTCTCAAGAACGCTGAGGTGCAAGAACCTTTAACTTTTAATTTATTTTTATTTTTTTCTCTTTATTATTTTTCAGGCAAGTTGCCGATTGTTTGTTATTTTAATATGTATGCTATAATTCTAAAACCTCCAACAATGTACCAAAATTATTTTTCACGCGAAGAAAGTTTAGGATGCTAACTGGAAATTATGCAATGTTGATGTATTTATTTTCCGTACTTTTCTTTTACTGTTTTTCTTTATTATGTTGCATTATTGACACATTGTTGGTATAAAACATTAATAAAAAAAAAATATATGAATATTACATAAATATGCTTTTTCATGTTATCATCTACTTAACTGCTAAGGGCTCCAATGCACTTATTTATATGTCTATATATGTGTACATATGTATATATGTACATATGTATATATGTGTTTAAATGTGTATATATGTCTGTATATATATATACACACATATAAATACATAAATACATATGAACACACACATATATAATTTTTTGTGACACAGTGATCATTCTAGCGTAAATCACGATTGCGCTCAAGCTATCTGTTAATGCACCACTTCGCATTTGCCTTGGGTCTAGGCAGACCTCCCCGAGTTTTTCCGATACAGGGACTCCTTATGGTTAAAATATAGACAAAAAGGCTCCCAAGATTACCTTGTTGCTTATTACCACTGTGTAACACCTGTACTAAGCAAACCAGGCTAGCCAAAAACTTCTATTTTTCAGACCAGCTGAACAGCAATCTGTCCAACACAGCCAACTGCTGTAATGTGAACTAAAACCTCTATAACCTCCCTAACCAAACTCTGTCCACGAACATAAAAATAGACGCTAAGATACTAAAGTGCCCCATAGCCATCACTAACACACAGCCAATTTACGAGTTTTGCGTTATGGCTGCTCGCTAATTACTTGTACGTTATTTTTACTGCTCACCTCCCTATAGCGCTGCTATTACAGGTTTGAAAAAAACTGGCTTGCGTGGGCGATATGGTGGTGTTGAGCTCCATGCTTCACCCAAATACAAGCGGTGTTTTGACATGCTCGTGTACAATTTCCCCATATACATCAATGGGGAGAGCCGGCAAAAAAAAAGTCTAACACCTGCGATCGTGGAAACAAAAGCTCCGTTAACGCAGCCCCATTGATGTCTATGGGGAAAGAAAAAGTTATGTTTAAACCTAACACCCTAACATAAAAACCACGTCTAAACACCCCTAATCTTCCGCCCCTAACATTGCCGCCACTTACATTACAGTTATTAACCCCTAATCTGCTGCCCCTAACATCGCCGCCACATAAATAAAACTATTAACCCCTAATCTGCTGCCCCTAACATCGCCGCCACTTACATTACAGTTATCAACCCCTAAACCGCCGACCTCCCGCATCGCAAACACCATTTAAAGATTATTAACCCCTAATCTGCCGTCCACACACACCGCCGATATAATAAACCTATTAACCCTAAACTTAACCCTAACACCCCCTAACTTAAATATAATTAAAATAAATCTAAATAAAACTTACAATTATTACCTAAATAATTTTTATTTAAAACTAAATACATACTTACCTATAAAATAAAACCTAAGCTAGCTACAAAATAACTAATAGTTACATTGTAGCTAGCTTAGGTTTTATTTTTATTTCACAGGTAAATTTGTATTTATTTTAACTATGTAGACTAGTTAGTAAATAGTTATTAACTATTTACTAACTACCTATTTAAAATAAATACACACTTACCTGTAAAATAAAACCTAACCTGCCTTACACTAAAAACTAACATTACAATAAAATAAAATAAATTAAATGAATCAAATACATTTATCTAAATTACAAAAAAAAATAAAGACTAAATTACACAAATTAAAAAACAAAATTACCAAAAATAAAAACAAATTACTCCTAATCTAATAGCCCTATCAAAATAAAAAGCCCCCCAAAATAAAAAAAAACCTAGCCTACACTAAATTGCCAATGGCCCTTAAAAGGGCCTTTTGCGGGGCATTGCCCCAAAGAAATCAGCTCTTTTACCTGTAAAACAAATTACAAACAACCCCCCAACAGTAAAACCCACCACCCACACAACCAAACCCCCCAAATAAAAAAAAATCTAAATAAACCTAAGCTACCCATTGCCCTTAAAAGGGCATTTCGCTCTTTTACTGCCCAAACCCTAATCTAAAAATAAAACCCACCCAATAAACCTTTAAAAAAACCTAACACTACCCCCGACGATCCACTAACAGTTTTCAAAGACCGGACATCCATCCTCATCCAAGTGGCAGAAGTCCTCATCAAAGCCGGCAGAAGTCTTCATCCAAGCGGGCCGAAGTCCTCATCGAAGCCGGCAGAAGTCCTCATCCAAGCGGGCAGAAGTCTTCATCCAGACGGCATCTTCATCCATCTGGCGCGGAGCGGGTCCATCTTCAAGACATCCGGCGCGGAGCATCCTCTTCTTCCGATGGTCAACGAAGAATGAAGTTTCCCTTTAAGGTACGTCATCCAAGATGGAGTCCCTTACATTCTGATTGGCTGATAGAATTCTATCAGCCAATAGGAATTTAAGGGTACAAAATCCTATTTGCTGTTGCAATCAGCAAATAGGATTGAGCTTTCATCCTATTGGCTGATCCAATCAGCCAATAGAATGTATTTATTGTAATGTTAGTTTTTAGTGTAAGGCAGGTTAGGTTTTATTTTACAGGTAAGTTTTTATTTATTTTAACTAGGTAGTTAGTAAATAGTTAATAACTATTTACTAACTAGTCTACCTAGTTAAAATAAATACAAACTTATCTGTGAAATAAAAATAAAACCTAAACTAGCTACAATGTAACTATTAGTTATTTTGTAGCTAGCTTAGGTTTTATTTTATAGGTAAGTATGTATTTAGTTTTAAATAGGAATTATTTTGGTAATAGTTGTAAGTTTTATTTAGATTTATTTTAATTATATTTAAGTTAGGGAGTGTTAGGGTTACGTTAGGGTTAGGTTTAGGGGTTAATAGGTTTATTATAGCGGTGGTGTGGGCGGACGGGCGGACGTTTAGGGGTTAATAGGTAGTTTATGGGTGTTAGTGTACTTTGTGACAGTTTAGTTATGAGTTTTATGTTACAGCTTTGTAGCATAAAACTCATAACTACTGACTTTAGATGGCGGTACGGATCTTGTCATTTTAGGCTGTACCGCTCACTTTTTGGCCTCACAGCAAAACTTGTAATACCGGCGCTATGGGAGTCCCATTGAAAAAGGACTTTTCTTAAAGTATGGTACTGATGTTGCGTGATGGCCAAAAAAGTGTGCGGTACAGCTATTCTGACAAAACTTGTAATAGCGGTGGTTAGGGAAAAAGCATTGTTATGAAGCATAACGATGCTTTTTCACTTATAACGCAAAACTTGTTATCTAGCTGTCATTTAATAACCATTTTGTTGTATGTGTGTACAAACAAATTTAGTTTCATACCTGTATCCACTAATGAAATAACAGATCATCTCCAAAATGTAGAAATAAGATCTCAGTCTGGGCCCGACCACTTACCCACTATGCACCTAAAGCTCAGTGCATCAGCTACTGAACTTCCCATTGCATCCTTAATCAACATGTCTGGTTATGTCCCCAAGGCTTTGAATACAGCAAGGGTTGTTAGGGTCCACAAAAGTGGAGATAAAACCCTAGTCTCAAACTATAGGCCTACATTCTTACTCCCTGTGTTGTATTGAAGAATTGTGCCTATTGCCAACTGGTACCTGGAGACAAGCTTCCCCACCCCATTCCAATCTGACTTTCGCCCAAACCACTCAACTGTAACAGCTCTCTTAAAAGTTACCAATGATGTACAGACTGTAACGGATCAAGGCAAACTGACTGGAGCTATTTTCCTTGATTTTGCAAAGGCCTTTGACACTGTTAATCACAACATCTTAATATGCAAGCTCAAAGCCTCAGGATTAAACAATGCATCGTTTTTCTGCTCTCAATTTGTGTCTATTTCTAACAATGTCTCCAGCTCTCTCAAAGTAACGTGTGGTGTGCCCCAGGGCTCCATTTTAGGGCCCCTCTTGTTATCAATATTCATAAACTATCTTCTCTTAGTTTGTGAAACCTCAATTGTACACATGTATGTTGATGACACTATAATATATGCAACAAAAACCAAACATATCACAAGCAGGATTTTTTAGCGGTCGACAGATGGATCTGTAAAAAAAACTAACAATACAATAACCATGTTTTTTTGGACAACTAAAAAAATAAAGAGTTAAACATAATTCGATTATCAAACTGTTGGTTGGCCCCTGTCAACTCCTATAAATATCTCGATATATGGCTTGATCCTTGAAACCTGTCGTTTGGACCTCATATTGATAAACTATTGTCCAAACTGTACCCTAAAATTGGAGCCCTTTTTAGAAATAAATCCTTTCTAAATCTTGAGGTTATGAATTGTATTGTACAATAAATTATATTATAGTGTCATCAATCAATTACAAGTATTTTGCTTATTAGTCTCAGCCTCAGATCATCAAAGTAAACGTGCAACTCTCTATAAATCGTTATGCCACTCTGTCCTGCAATATGATTACAAAACATATTGGGGCCTATCTATCAAGCTCTGAATGGAGCTTGATGCCCCGTGTTTCTGGCGAGCCTGCAGGCTCGCCAGAAACAGCAGTTATGAAGCGGCGGTCACAGGGACCGCTGCTCCATAACCTATTCGCCTGCTCTGAGCAGGCAGACAGACATCGCCAGAAATCAACCTGATCGAGTACGGTCGGGTTGATTGACACCTCCCTGTTGGCGGCCGATTGGCCGCAAATCTGCAGGGGGTGGCGTTGCACCAGCAGCTCTTGTGAGCTGCTGGTGCATTGCTGAATACGGAGAGCGTATTGCTCTCCATATTCAGCGAGGTCTGGCGGACCTGATCCGCACTGGCGGATCAGGTCCGCCAGACTTTGTTAAAAATAGGCCATAGTGTATTTTCCAGGGCTGCTTTTTATTCCCAGTCTGGCCCTGATACTTTCTACAATTCTCACCTTTTTACCATTTCTCAGTGCTCTTCAGGATGTTGCTGGATTATGACACAGTAGATGACACTGTTAATAAAAGATTTACTCCACACAGGTTGCTGATACAAGAGGAGGAAAAACTGCGGGTGTTGCTCAAGATGAGAGAAGAACAGACACAGTACGTGGAGCGTGCACAGCGAGAGAAGCAGGAGCTACAGCAGGAGATGGAGCAGAAGAACAAGGAGCTACAGGAAGCCCAGCAGCAATTAGAGGATGTAAGGGAAAACAGGGAGAGAGCAGACAGAGATGTGCAAGTAAGAGACCTCAGTGATTGCATCAATTTGTGTCAATGTATGTTTAAAGGACCATTAGATATATAAGAATTGTATAATCAACAAGTGCATAATAGAAAGACATTGCAATAGAACGTACACTAGAGCTATCAGCCAATCACAGACTGTGAACTTTTGCACATGCTCAATAGAAGCTGGTGCATCAGAAAGCATAAATATAAAGACTGCACAATTTGATCAATTAGAAAGTCACTTAAAACTGCATGCTTTATTTCAATCATGAACGTTTAAAGGGACATGAAACCAAAATGTATTCTTTCTTGATTTAGTAAGAGCATGCAATTTTAAACAACTTTCTAATTTACTTCTATTATCTAATTTGCTTCATGCTCTTTATATCCTTTGCTTAAAAGCATATCTCCGAAGCTGCTGATTGGAGGATGCATTGTGCGATTGGCTCACCCATGTGCACTACTGTTTCTTCAACAAAGGATATTTAAAGAATGAAGCAAATTAGATTATACAAGTAAATTGGAATATTGTTTAAAATAGTATTCTCTGTCCGAATCATGAAACAAAAAAAATTTGGTTTAATGTCCCTTTAATTTTTAATTCAGTATCCCTTTAATACACTGTATATGCTTTTAACAACTTACCCTCTTTCTCTGTCAATTTCCCAACATCATCATCTTAGCTATTTGCATTAAAATTCCCATAATATCACTTTTTATCCTTTATTTTTTCTTCCCTGGTTCTCCCTTTCTGATTACATTTATTTTTTTATTTTACCTGATACTACTAAGTTCATTTCTTTTAATCATGTCAGGTGGCTCAAAAGAAACTATACCAGGCGAGCACAAATGTCCGACACTGGAATGTCCAGATGAACAGATTAATGCACCCGATATCACCGGGAGGTGAGAGATAATCTACTACCTGGACTCTACGATCATATGCTTCTATTCACTATTAATAGTAATGATTTTCTTATTTCCACCAAACACATTGCTACTTTCTCTGCATATAGAGCATATTCACATATACTGCACATTTCTACATCCCTCTTCCTATACTCACTAATGTTCACATACTCCATGTGCATTGTTTTGAGGTACCCACTGATTTGCCCCATTTTGCAGAACAACAATGCTCAAACCAGTATCCAAATAATGCAAATATCAAAGTAAAAAAACAAAACAAACATAATTAAAGGAACATCAAATATAGTAGAACGGCATAATCAACAGGAGCGTAATAAAAAAACAATGCAATAGCACTAACTCTGGGCCAAATTACAAGTGGAGTGGTATTTAGTGCTCACTTTTGAGCGCTAATACAGCTTAAAGTTACTTGTGGGATAGCATGCATATTACAAGCTGAAAGTAAAAAGTTAGCGCGAAAGCGAAACCCTACAAGTTTTTTTTTTTGTTTTTTGTTTTTTTTTCAATTAAATGTTTTATTTATTTTAAAACCAAATAACATAACATACGAGCTTTTATGCTCTAACATAAAGTACATATGCATTAACGGCAGGTTTACATTGAGAATTTGATACAAATATAAACAAGAGGACCTTCGTACCCCACCTAGAGATGTCAACTCATCGCACTGCTTAATAAATCATCACCACATAAAGTTTTGTAGACAGAACATACATGAATGGGGCATACATAATCACAATAATGGTAGTTCCCTTTGTCAATGATCACAGACCTTATTGCTCCCACAAGAAAAGAACATCAGCAATGAAATCTTGTTTGCCATTAAACACATAGTGAATCTTCTCTAACTCTAGGACATGATCCACTTCATGCATCCACATAGTGACAGTAGGAAGTATACATTTCTTCCAAAACCTGGGGATCAAGCGTTTTGCTCAGTTGATCATACACTGAAATAATCGTTTCCTGTATTGGCAGGGGATTGCTGGGGTGTCGTTCAGTAAGATGATGGTGGGTGAAAGTGTTATTGAAGTCCCTAATTTAGTGTTAATGTGTTTCGATACATCTGACCAGAAAGTGCTTAAGAGTGGGCAGGACCACCAAATATGGGAAAGGGTACCCATCCCTCCGCAGTGCCTCCAACACAGGGGGGAGGAACCCGGGTAGATACTATGGAGACGGTGGGGGGTCAAATACCACCTTGAGAGCAATTTGTAATTCATTTCGGCTATAATTATTGAAATAGATGATTTTTTTGTCCCACTAAATATATGGCTCCATTTAGGTTCTGTCAGGGTTTCGTGTAGTTCTGCCTCCCATTTTGAGATATAAGAGGGTTTCTTACTGGGGAAGGAGCCTCGTAGCATCTTATAGATAGTGGAAATGTGTGACCTAGTGATTGAGGGGGTAGTACATAATGTTTCAAAAGCAGTGAGTGGTCTGACGAGGTCATGTTTGTGGGGGTTAGCAAGTATAGCGTGTCTAATCTGAAGGTACGGGAACCAGAGATGGAAGGGGGGCCCTAGTATTTGAGAGAGCTCGGACTGCGGACGTATAATGACCTTATCTAACACTGTGTGAACCGGAATATTTGTGGGCACACCCTCGATGCGAGGTGTCTGAATAGCATTGGAGTCAAGCATACTCGGGTTGTTTAGGATAGGGGATAAAGGGGACATATGGCTGGAGAATTTTGCGTCTTGGGACAAAATCCTATCCCAGACTCTTAGGGAGGCTGCCACAAAATAATTTGTCTTGACTCCCAGAGGTCTCGCCCTAGGGGGGATCCAACATACCTCACCCAGGGGATGACCTCCTGTCAAACTGCACTCTAGCTGAACCCAGGGTTTATTCGGTTGGGAGTGTTTCCAAGCAGTAATACGCGCTAAATGGGCTGCTTTATAATAATCCATGAGATTTGGGACCCCTAAGCCCCCATCCTCTCTACTGAGATATAATGTGTTCCTAGCCACTCTTGTTCTCTTATGTGCCCAGATAAATTGTTCAAACCATTTCTGTTGTTGGATTAGATAGTGTAAGGGAAGGTCCAATGGGAGAACTTGGAACATGTATAGGAATTTAGGGAGAAGGTTCATTTTTATGGCGTTGATGCGGCCCATCCAGGAGAGGTGGCCCTGTTTGTGCCAGGTGTTAAGGGAAGACAGGGACTCTTTCTGTAAGGGAGAGTAATTAAGATCATAGAGATCCGCCGGATTGGCGGACACTTCAATTCCCAGGTAGCGTATTTTATTTGTAATCTGAAAGTTGGTATGGTTAGCGAGGAATCTATGTTCTTCCTCTGAGATATGTAGGGGCATCAACATTGATTTACCCATATTAATGGTAAAATTGGAGGCTTGTTTGAACTCATCTAGTTCTATGAGAAGGGATGGTATAGAGGAAAGTGGGGAGCGAATCGTAAAAATAATGTCGTCTGCGTAAAGGAGGCACTTTTGTTGGTTCCTTTCGAAAGGGACCCCATGAATATTGTTATTGGTTCTAATCCTGGCCGCTGCTGTCTCTACTACTAAGGCGAACAGCAGGGGGGACAAGGGGCATCCCTGACGGGTACCGTTTTTTATGGGAATTTGGGTGGATAGTGTGTTATTTGCAGAGATTCTGGCTGAGGGGCCATGATATAGCGCCTTTATTCGTGATATTAACGCCTCCGAAAAACCAAACTTCGACAGAGTGGCCCAGAGAAAATCCCAGTCCACCCTGTCGAAGGCCTTCTCCGCGTCTGTGGACAATAAAACTAAGGGGGATCTGGAGGAGACAGAAACAGACAGGGTTTGTAAGATCCGTATTGAGTTGTCCTTAGCCTCCCTACCTGGAATAAAACCCACCTGGTCTGTGTGTATAAGTAGAGGGAGGATTCTGTTTATTCTTGTCGCTAGTAATTTAGCATAGAGCTTCATATCTATATTTATTAGGGAAATAGGGCGATAATTGGTGACTTGGTCTGTTGGTTTGCCAGGTTTGGGAATAACAGTGATCGTGGCTTCCAATAAAGACTGTGGTAAAGGGTTCGAATTGTCAATGGAATTATATAATTGAAGAAGGTGAGGGCATAATTGGGACTTAAGCTGGTGATAAAATTTGGGAGTAAAGACGTCTGGGCCTGGGGCTTTTCCTTGGGGGAGATTCTTAACTGCTATTAGAAGTTCCTGCAGAGTGAATTGTGAGTCCAGAGACTCACATTGCTCTTTAGATAGAGTGGGTAGTTGCACCTGGGATAAAAATTTATCAATTAGACTATTTTTGTGTGGGGTGTCCAAGGTTGGAAGGTTATAAAGGGAAGAGTAGTACTCTGCAAATTGTTTGACTATGTCAGTATTAGAAGTGTAAGAGGATCCAGAGGGGTCCACAATTTTAGGAATAAAAGATTTATAGTTTTTCTTCTTAAGGGATCTGGCCAAAAGACGTCCTGCCTTGTTACTTTCGATAAAGAATTTGGATTTAGTCGTAATTGCTCTAAGATGGGCGTTTTTAATCAGGTATTGGGTAAGTGCTTCCCTGGCCTGTTGAGATTGTAGTAAAAGCTGCGGAGATTTGGGGTTTTGTTTTAGCCTACGTTCCTTTTCCTGGGAATCGGAGGCCAGAGATGTGTAGAATGCTGCTCTTTGTTTACGTAATTTATGTGTGTGAGTCATTATCACGCCTCTAATGTAGCACTTGTATGCTTCCCAGTTGTTAGTTATTGAGGTCTCAGCTGGGTCGTTAAGATTAAAGAATTCAGTTGTTTTCTCGATTATATCAGTGATTATCACGGGATCTGTTAGTATCTGGTCGTTAAGTCTCCAGTGTTGCTGTTGTTGGGGCTTTGCTGACCATTTAAAAGTGGAGAGGACCATGCTATGATCGGACCAGGAGGTGTGATGTATTCGGGAGTCAGAGAGGGCTGTCAGCATAGTTTGGTCACAGAGTATGTAGTCTAAGCGTGTGTAGGAGCGCTGGGGGTTGGAGAAAAAAGTGAAGTCTTTATGTGTCGGGTGCCTAACTCTCCATGTGTCAAAGAAGGGGATAGCTCGTAGTGCCTGCCAATTGGCTTTAATAAGGGTATTCCCAAGATATGACTTGCCCGAGGACGTATCCATAATTGGGGTAATAGGAAAATTGAAATCCCCTCCCAGGATTATGGGCCCCTTGGAGATATCTATTATGTGATTACTAATTTTACGAAAAAATTAAGGTGGGGGGCGTATGGGGGCATAAATGTTAGCTAAGATAAGTGGTCTACCATAATACAGTCCTACTAAAATCAGTATTCTACCCTCTGGGTCCTGATACTTGTCTAGGAGCTGGAAGTGCGTTCCCTTTCTAAAGGAGATGCAAACCCCATTGTGTTTGGATGGGCCTGAGCTGAGGAAGTGTTGGTCGTAGTAGAGGTGTGAAAGAGAGGGTTCATTCATTTTTCTAAAGTGAGTTTCCTGGAGCATTATTATATCTATGTGTTTTTTAAAGAAGTCGTGGAATGCAATTGACCGTTTCTGAGCGGATAAGAAACCCTTCACATTCTGGGTGGCAACATTAAAGGCGCTGACTTGGGAGTGTATGATCTTATGGGTTTGTGTGGTGGTCTGTGCACAAGACATGTTTTAACAAAGCTATACCAGTACGATTCGAAGACAACTAGACTGTACTCTATACTCTATGCAATCGCTTTTGGAACAATATATAAAGCGTCCGAAGTAAAGGAAAGGAAAGGGTGGGGAGGGGAAAGTCTTAGAGGGTATAGGGAAAGATATAATAAGGTGTAATGAAGGTGGATAGAGGGGATGAAGAAAGAGTAAAGAATACGACAGCAGGGGAAATCACGGCTCAACAGAGCCCACTCCAACGGGAGTTTAAACAGTAAATGCATTAAAGGGTACTCAACCTTGAAAGTAGTACCGCAGTGTGTAATTCAATACTAGGCGGTAAAACATAATGGGAACAGAACAGAAGAAATCTAAAACAAAAAACAGATTAATATAACAGTTTTCAATTTTCAACCAGATCTTATTATACTCACGTCATCTGGTACATGACCTGGACAGAAAACACTCTTAGTGACATTTTAAACTATGCAGTACAACTAGGGCATTACAGTACATGAATTTCATATCTTCACACTAATTGAACCAGGAACAGTATGGGTAACAAAAAACAAAGGAGAGAGAGTATTATAAATAAAGTCTCAAATAATGAACTACTGGTAATACCCAGCTCTGGGTTAATCAAATTTCCAGACTTAAAGAAGGTTACTGAGTATAGAGTCTGCATGGATAATACGGACTCCACTCCCAGGGAGCTCTGCATCTTACTCACAGGGTTGTAGCCCAAAGCTAAAAGCAATACCTAGTGAGGTCTGTGTGAGTAGGATTGGTTTCAGTTCTGAGCATTTGGGAGAAAGTCACATATACTGTACTCACAGTTCATGCTGATTCCACGGAGTCTGGCTCTTTTTCAGGTAACTTCTTGAGATTTAGAAACTTCAGAGTTATCCATCTTCTTGCTTCGTTTGCTCGCAATTTCAGACCATAGTCCTCTTTGTGGTCTTGGTGGAGGGGGTGAGCTGGTAGTGGCAGAGTTAGGAACCTGGGTCTCCACTGGTGGTAGGCCCAGCTGCTTGCAAAAATTCACCGCCTGAGATGGATTCAAGCATTCGTATCGTTTTCCGTTCTTGGTAACCTGCAGGGAGACTGGAAAGCCCCACCTGTAAGGGATCTTTAAGGAGCGGAGATGAGATGTAAGAGCAGCATATTCTTTTCTGATTTGGAGTGTCCTAGCGGACAAGTCCTGAAAAATCTGAATTTTTGCACCCATGTATGAAAAATTGGGTTGTAGCCTTGATAGCTGGTATATTTTCTCCCTGTCTCTGTAGCTTTGGAAACAAATTACAATGTCTCTAGGGGGCTGATTATCGCTAGGTTTGGGTCGCAAGGAGCGATGGGCTCTCTCTAGAGGCACTTCATCTATTACGTGCTGGCCAGCTATCGCTAAGGACTGAAACATACTTTGAAGATGATCTTGAATGTCTTCACCCTTCACTGACTCGGGCACACCCCTAATGCGGAGATTGTTCCTTCGTGCCCTATTTTCCATATCATCCACTTTGCTTTCCAATTCTTTGATCTGTGTGCTCTGATCTTCTAAAGCGTGGGACATGCCAGTCATTTCTTTTGCCCATTCCTCTCTGTCATCTTCCAAGGCCTCCACGCGGAAGCCCAGCTCATTAATATCTCTCTTTAAGTCAGCGCACTCACTTTTAATACATGATTTGACTTGATTTATTAACTCCTCAATGGCTCTCATAGTGACCGGGCTATCCTCCTCCCGCGAAAAGCTGTGTGGTGAGGATTGTGGCGGACGTGAATCATCAGGGTTATCAGAGTGATATTCATCCCCACTGAGTGCCTGGGAGGTTTCTGCCTTTTTCTTTCTATCAGTGCTTTTAAAGAAAGTGTTCATTGCGCTGGGGGTTATGCTTTGTTTCTGATTTTTCTCCGTTTTAGTATTTCTGCGAAGCGCCATCTTATGGCCAAGGCTCCCACGAGGGAGTCTAAGCTGGGCGAAGCTTAAAGTTCAAGAGAGTGAGTTGCAGGCAGTGTGATATTAAACAGTGTCCCTTTGAATATAATTGTACTATCTGGCGAAATAAGCTTAGACCATTGGAATAGGGCTGTGATAGTGCCAGTGTGTAATCCAAGCGGAAAGCAGCTGCAATTGTAGGAAGCACATGTATGAATGCTGATATTTGCCAGGGTCAGGAAAAGATAAATAAAGAGAGGAAAACATCTATATCTTCCCAAAGCTTATAATGATAGACCCAGCCTGGTATTAAGTAGTATGCCTCATTTGGAAGTTCAGTGTGGCTCATTAAGCTATGCTTATGCAAGGAGTCAGGTCACATTGTTCCTCAATTTTTTCATGTGTGACTAGGTGTGTGTGTAGCGGGCCGCCATGTTGTCTTACCCCTCAAAGATTGGGTCAGAGGCAGGAAGAAGGGAGGGCTGCTCCAGGTAGCGGTAACTTCGTTGCTCGAGCTGTCCGAGGTGGTTGAGGATGTCCCCTTCCGTTAAGCACACATTCCGGGTCAGTGCCAAGCCCCAGGGCTATCCTGGGGTAGGACGTCTCTTTAAGCAGGCTCCGTTTGCGGCCTGCGCCGCCGGACTTCGGTGGGTCTGTGTAGCCGGGCTCCCGCCCGACGTCTGGGTCTCAAAGTGCTGTGAGCATTTGCCACAGGGCTTACGGGCTTATTTTGAGCGATCGGCTCAGTGTGGGCTGTTCCCGGAGTGGGTCTCTGCTGCTGCCGTCGTCGGAGCTCTAGTGTGGTGCGGCCATCATGGACGCCCGCACGCTCCGCCCCCACCCTACAAGTTTTTATTTAGCTCTAACCCTTTAAACAAGGACTTTAGTTGCGCTAACAAGATTAGCGCAAATTTAGTTTGCACTCATGCAGTCACGTTTAATTACTAGATAATGTGGGGCCCATTTATCAAGCTCCAGATGGAGCTTGAGGGCCCGTGTTTCTGGCGAGCCTGTAGGCTCGCCAGAAACAGCAGTTATGAAGCAGCGTTCTAAAGAACGCTGCTCCATAACCCTGTCTGCCTGCTCTGAGCAGGCGGACAGACATCGCCAAAAATCAACCCGATCAAGTAAACCGATTGGCCGCGAATATGGGCGGTGTTGCACCAGCCATTTACAAGAGCTGCTGGTGCAATGCTGATTACGGAGAACGAATTGCTCTCCGCATTCAGTGAGGTCTGGCGGACCTGATCCGCACTGTTGGATCAGGTCAGCCAGACCTTTGATAAATATCCCCCTTTGTAATCTATCCCTCTGTATGATAAAAGAGCAGTAGATTTTTTTTCTAACAAATTTAAAATTTTACATTCATTTACCAGCTCCATCATGTGACAGCCATCAGCCAATCACAGACTTATATACTGTACATATACACTGTGAATTCTTGCACATGCTCAGTAGTAGCTGGTGCCTCTGAAAGACAGTGCACAATTTGAAGTAAATTGAACTGTCTCTTAAAACTGCATGCTCTATCTAAATCATGAAAGTATAATTTTTACTTTGATGTCCCTTTAATTTCCAGTGCATTTCATGAGTTATAAATATAAAGAAAAGAGAAAACCCGGTGTAGTATTATCCATATAAATTTACACCAGAGTTATAGCCAATTGTTTTACCCACGTGTTATAGAGCATCTTTATTGTTATTGCAGATCATAGAATTAAAGGCTGACCTCCACGCATTTCACAATTGCTTTTTGCACTATATATGAAAGTTAAACATTGTATTATTGAATAGAGAATAAAAACATAAAATCTCCAATACACAACCGCAATATAGTCAGTAGAGAGCAGCTTGTGTTGCTGGATAGGCTTTTGCTTTAGTATCATACAATTCACCCTAATACCATGTCCCTTCTATGTGAATTTGCATATTTTTTGACAAATCCAATGTGTCAGATTTCCCAAAATTCATTTAATTAGTGCTTTTAGCAGTGCATCCTTCATATCTACATACAATTGTAATCATATTTTATTAGTTGTATTGTTTATTTATGAGTTATTGACACATTATTTTCACAGAAAACAACACAAGTAAATGTGATCTTTACTACACTGCTGTTTCGTAACATAAAGCACTCTTGTGCTGTCTTTTTACACTGCACATACAATAGACAAAACTGCAGTTTACTGCCCCCAAATTAATCAGTAGTTTTCTATCTAAACTGTATTTGACAACATACTGTGCACTCATCTCTCTGCTTTTCAGTCCATTTGATTTACTGTGCAAAAAAACTGAAATGGCAGCCGCAGCTCATTTGGCTTTTTGCTTCCTTTTCAAAGCCATTTACAATCAATTAGCAGGGATGCTCTTTGGGGTCAATTTATTAGTGTGCGGACGAACATGATACGATGTAACGTATCATGTCCGCCGCACATTGATAAATGCCGACAGCATACGCTGTATGCATTTATCATTGCACCAGCCATTCTTGTGAACTGGTGCAATACCGCCCCCTGCCAATTTGCGGCCGCTAGCAGGGGGTGTCAATCAACCCGATCGTATTCAATCGGGTTGATTTATGTCTGCCGCCTCAGAGCAGGCGGAGAGGTTATGGAGCAGCGGTCTTTAGACCGCCGCTTCATAACTTGTGTTTCCGACTAGCCTGAAGGCTCGCCGGAAACACGGGGCATCAAGCTCCGTATGGATTGACCCCTTTGAATCAGTAAAACACTTGAATTAGAAAAATCTAGTGAAACTCAAATCAAACAACACACCTTCACAAAACCAAAAATCAGATCACGATGTGTGCAATTTGTCATTTTTGTATTTTTAGTAATTTTCTAATTAACATTTGTAAATGTTAATCTACTACATTAAATCATAAATTAGCCTTGTGATGATTGTATATAATTATTTAAGAACACATTTCATAGTTTAAAAGTGTGACTTGAACAATGTTTCTAAATTTTTACTAAAACAAATAAATTACTGTGTGAAACTGTAAATAGGTCAAAATGCTGCAGAAACTTGCTAATAAAGTGTTTTCAGATGTACTCAAATACAGCTGCTGAATTGTTCCCATGCAAGGTTTGGGGTTGTTATGCCACAAATGCATTTGAAAAGCTCATGGTGAATGTATTACTGCAGAGTTTTCAAATGAACTACAGTGACTTTAAATTAGTAAACCCTGTGAAAAGCCATGTCCAAGGCAAATCTGTCTACATTCAGCATATTTGTATATTTAGTCATTTACTTCCAATGCATGCAACATCTGTTTTTAACATTTTTTAACCTGTTTTTTTTTTATCTGTCCAGAGAAACGCATTGCTTCTGCTGGTGGTTTCCAAGGAATATGGGGTGTGTCGCTCACCCGTCGAGATTCATCCTTAAAACGATTACAGGCTTTAGATGATAAAGACCCCAAGCAATCCAAGGAAAGCAACAATCTAGAATCAACTATTTAATCCACTGATAAACCAACTGCCATTAAAAATATATAGCTAGAAGCTGTGTCTGTATGTATGTGTACACACCCTGACAAATATTTAGAGACCATAGTATTTACTAAAAAAAAATCTATATAATTGGTCCAAAATTTTGCCTTTATAATCTGAAGGAAAAAAAATCGTTTTTGGCCAAATCTGATCCCTCCGTTCTCCTAAACAGTAAGGCAAATCCTAATTTTTACTTCAAATGCCAAATAAGTAGTATTTTAAGTGTGAACTGATCCACTATTCTTTTTTCATATAGTGATTTCAAGAAACCGCATGGTCACTGTCTTGATACTAATACCATTCAGTAAAAACTCTAGAATATCAATGTAAGATGGTATCATGCTAGACTGCAGGACTTCTGTCGTGCAGCACCTACCCTCTGGAACACTCTCCCTCGTGCTGTCAAGCTTTGCCCTAATCTTTCTTCCTTTAAATGCTCTCTGAAGACTTTTCTGTTCAGAGAAGCCTTCCACCCAACTCAATAATATTTCTCTTACCTAACAATATTTCCCTCACCTAACTCTGCATTACCATCTTTCTCAAACTTGCAGTCCTCACCTCCTGTTTCTCAACCTCCTACCCTTCTAGATTGTAAGTTCCCACAGGAATAGGGTCCTCAATTCCTCCTGTATGTGTTTGTAAATTTTGTCCTGTATCTTACAAGTCTTGTATTGTTTTATTTAAATGAACTGTATCCATGGACAGCGCTGCAGAATATGATGGCGCTTCATAAATGAAAATGAATAATAATAATAATAATAATAATAATAATAATAAAAAATGGATTAACACAAAAAAACATACAGAATAATAACCATGGATACCCACTCAGATACACTGCATCAAACTACTCAAAAACACTGTAGCATTTTTGTGCTAGCAATAGGTGTAGCACCTCAACTCAAACGTTTTTTTATGAATTTAATAAGCATATATGTGTGTCTGTGTTTATATATATAAAATTAGACACGTGCACAATATCTGAGGTCTGTGTCATTTGTCTTTTTTTGGTGCTGGATTTATTTGAGAAAAAGTGCAACACACAAATATCTGTATGTGCACAGATATTTGTATGTTGCGCTTTTTCTCAAATAATTCTGGCGCCAAAAATAGCTGAATACCCCACACTGTAACAATTTTAGGGCTTTATTTAACTAACAAATAATAAAGCCCAAAATAATGCACATGACTAATATATATATATATATACCTAGAGGGATATGGCTGCACCTCACTGACCAGGCCCATAGAAGCTGGAAAAAATTGTCTGGGGTTGCCTTGTTCCCATTCAGACGATTGCCTTTTTTTTCAAGGTTGGACCGTCCTTTTCATGGCGGGATTTCTCTGTGAAAGGCCCAATAGGTCTAAAAGAGGCTGCTCCCAGGTGGTGACCGTCCAAAGAAATAATAATAAAAAATGGATTAACACAAAAAAACATACAGAATAATAACCACGGATACCCACTCAGATTCACTGCATCAAACTACTCGAAAACACTGTAGCAAGGAAGATTTCTTGCTGTAATCCCTGCCATACAACCTGAAGAATTGTCACTGAGACTGATTGAGTCATATCCCCATTTACTCTTCACCTTATTCCCATTATGACTTCCATTATTCCAATCAGTGTTTGGTTTTGGAGGGCGTCACATTTGGAATAAGAATCAAAATATGTTTAGCAGAGCCCCTTTCTCTAAAAGGATAAGCCCACTGCTCATAACTACCATCATATGTGATATCACATTGTCAATATCACTAGCTGTAAACATCAATACAATTTAAGAGGTTGTGTATGTTTTTGTCTGTGTATAAACAGGACTATATTAGATGCAAAGTTATGTGTGAACACCAGCTAGAGTATCAGGAAAATACCCTCTACAGCAGGGGTGGGCAACTATCACCCTTCCAGATGTTATGGACTATATCTCCCATGATGCTTTGCTAACATTATGGCTGAAAGAGCATTATGGGAGATGTAGTCCATAACATCTGGAGGGCCAATTTTTGCCCACCCCTGCTCTACAGATGTGGACAATTAGGCAAGTTACCTAGTGTATCGATGGGCAAACAAATATATACACAGGCAGTATACACATATGGTACTGAGTTGGAGTTGCTAGTATCTTATTATATTTGTGATATATTTTATACTTTTACGTTTATTTGCTGTTTAATAAAAAAAGGAAAGGATGATTAGAGTATACTGTATACCAAATAATGAAAAAAAATATGTAGGACATCCAGGATTATCTTAAAAATAACGTTTATTTAAATGTATTATTAAATACAAGTGTACAGTTCATTACATATTATGCATTTTTGTGCCAGCAATAGGTGTAGCACCTCAACTCAAATGGTCAATAAACATTTTTTTTATGAATTTAATAAGCATATATGTGTGTCTGTTTATATATATAAAATTAGACGTGCACAATATCTGAGGTCTGTGTCATTTGTCTTTTTTTGGTGCTGGATTTATTTGAGAAAAAATGCAACACATAAATATCTGTATGTGCACAGATATTTGTATGTTGCACTTTTTCTCAAATAAATCCAGCACCAAAAATAGCTGAATACCCCACACTGTAACAATTTTAGGGCTTTAACTAACAAATAATAAAGCCCAAAATAATGCACATGACTAATATATATATCCGCGAAGTAAGCCGCTCCAGGTCCTGCTCAGGCTGGAAACGCCACCGGAAATGCAGGGGCAAAGGTGAAGGTGTGAAGCCCAGGGGGTGCACGCCGTGGCTACGGCCCCGCCGCAAAAAATGCAGACAATTAGTGTATACTATTAAAAATTATATTTTTTAACATATTTTCATACCGCAGTGTGCAGCCGTTTTTCTTTTCTTTTTGGTTTACTAATATATATATGCCTAGAGGGATATGGCTGCACCTCACTGACCAGGCCCATAGAAGCTGGAAAAAATAGTCTGGGGTTGTCATGTTCCCATTCAGACAATTGGCTTTTTTTTTTTTTCAAGGCTGGACCGTCATGGCGGGATTTCTCTGTGAAAGACACAATAGGTCTAAAAGAGGCTGCTCCCAGGTGGTGACCGTCCAAAGAACAAGCTACTGACCCATTGTTCATTGCTTGTTGGGTGCTTCTCTTTTTGTGTGTGTGTAACTATAAAACATCACAATAAAAATGTTTGCTGAGATTAGATCCCGTGAGTACTGTCTTCTGGAAGAGAGAGAGAGAACACTAAATAACGATACATAGCAACATAAATATTTCTCAATATAATTTTTTTTTGTTTCTACATTTTTTAAGGGCCTTGCCGTACTGACAATACTTCTTAGAATATCTCGCCTGACCGGCGAGGTTTTGAATATCAGGCCCAAAGTTCTCCACTCAGGTGAGATGATCTAAAATGATCACCAAGCACTGTGAGATCACTAGTGAAATTTTTAAAAGACAGATTTTGCTTTATTTCTCCAAGTGGCGTTCCCTGCATTTCTGTATGTGAAGGAAAGACAAGCCCAGAGCAGTATAGGTCTGCATGACATGACAGTTCTGCTGCATTTACACTTGGTGCTCTGTATTCTATATTACTTTACACCCAGATTAATTTGTATTACAATTAAACTCTACATTTTCTATTTTGTATTTTATTTTCTATACTTTCTATTTAGGATTGTGATCATATAGATTCTGATTATGGTTTCACAGTTTTTGTGTAACTAACAAATTAGGATCATACTTTGTATATTTATATATATATATATATATTACAAATTACATTGCATTTGTTTCAGTTTCCTAGAGAGCTTCTTTGCTTTCTATTGGCCAGATAATGAAACATTCTATAGTTTGGAGAGAAATTATCATGCAGACTTTACAGGGGTTAAACTCACTGAATTTTCTCAGAAAAAAAAGGGGGAACCTGGAAGTCCCAGAGAGATGATAGATGCCTTCCATAGAAAGTAATGAAGCTCTCTGGGATACAAAATTTCACAAAGGAGAGAGAAGGTAACTGGAGAATACCTATGGGTGATATAAAGCAGTTTACATCAATTACAAATTAAACTGAAATGTTTTTACTACAATTTAACTTGTTTTTGTCTATATTTTAGTATATATTACTTTTCTGTTAGTTAAAATAAATGTTTTGTGAAATTTGAGTAAACTTCACCTGCATAGAGCTGGCGAGACAAATCTGTGAGACCAGCTTGTTTAAGATGCTTAGAGAATTTTACAGGAATTGTGGGAGAGTTTCAGACATTCCCAGTGAACTGCCCTGTCCCTCCTACTTTCTGAAACTGTCTGTTTTAGTTTAAAATAGACTGAATAGAGCAAATACAACTTCCAATGTAATTTGTAAAAGATACATAGAAATATATAAAGGATGATCCTAGTTTGTTAAAGAAACACAGAAACGTTCAAAACATAATCAGAATTTGTAAAATCACTACTGGATAAAAATCTAAATATATTAAAATATAAAGTAAAAAGTGCAAAGCTTAAATGTAATAACACTAAAAGGACCCAATCTGAAGTGTAATGTAATATAAAAAACAAAGCACAAAGTATAAGTGTAACAAAACTCTTATATCATGCAGTGCTATTGCACTGGGTTTGTCTTGCAGTGCTGGAAAGTTCTGCCCTATTTCTTTTGAGCATTCAATGAGTTCAGCCTTTGTGAATTCTGAAGTACAATTTCTCTCTAAGCTGGAGAATCCTTTGATCATCAGACCCAAAGAGAGAGAGAGCAAAAATAATAAGTAGAGAAGTAACAGTTTCCAATGTGGGCATGCTGAGTAGTGTCACTATGGTGAGGCACTGACAAATGTTACATATAGAAAGAAAAGCAACCTGCCAGGAATGAACAACAATGACTTGTTCTATGGCCTGGCTACCATCTAGAAACATCTTCTTTTAGCCCAATTGTGAATTTTACAGAGGAAATCTTTCCTGAAGTATATCAGTCTGATCCTGCCTAACAAGGTAAGTCCAGCCCCGAAATACCAGGCAATCCTCCTCTAAACAAGGGAAATGGCAACCACAGATGATTGTTTTGGCCTCATTTGGGCCTTGTCAGTGAGAAGCAGCCATGTCCCTCTAAGCACATTGGGCAAGGAGTCTACGTCTGGTTTTCCCCATCACCCTTAGGGAGACTTTTCCCAGGGACATAATACAAATACAAACAGAAAGAGAACCAGTCTGACAGGAACGAAAAACAGCTCAGTGGCTTGTTCTATGGCCTGGTTACCACCTGGGAGTAGCTTTTTTTTTTTTAGCCCAGTTGTGCTTTTCACAGAGGAAAACTTTCCTGAAGTATATCAGTCTGATCCCCCCTGACAAGGTCAGTCCAGCCCCGAAATATCAAGCAATTCTCCTCTGAACAAAGGACATGGCAACCCCAGACTGTCAAATGTTACAGCACTACATCACATAACCAGATAATGCACATAAATATTGATTCCCTGTGTAACTCCTACTTACTGGAAAAAGCATCATACAATTTGGGAACAAGGTGCCCAGATAAAAAGCAATGTAAAGAGTGTATGTGGGAAATATAGTACTAGAAGATAGCCAGCAATTAGCAGAGAAAGAGGGACATACCAACTAGCACATGCCAGAGAGTTGTTTGTAACTAAGGTTCAAAATGGCTGAAACATTCAGATACCACAGATTTAGCCATCAATTGCTTGAAAATCAAGCAATTGATATCATCTTTATTTGTCATTCTGTTCAAAGAGGTATAATAAAGACAAGACAAGGAGGGCAGACGGCCCCACAGAAGAAAAAAGGGCCCTACTCATGGACAAATTAACTGATTAGCAAGTCCCTCCTTTTAAAAGATGTTAATATAGAAAACACCAAGAATGTGAAACTCGTTTCTCTTCTTTCATGATTCAGATAGAGCATACAATTTTCCACTATTACTATTATAACATTTTCGTCATTCTCTTAGTATTCTTCGTTGAAGCAGCAGCAACAAAGCACTACTGGGAGCTAGCTGAATATATGGCAAATATGTACAGCCACCAATCAGCAGCTACCTTCCAGTAGTGCATTGCTGCTCTTGAGCCTACCAAGGTATGCTTTTCAACAAAGTATACCAAGAGACTGAAGCAAATGAGATAATAGAAATAAAATGAAAAGCTGCATGCTAGTTCCAATTAGCAGCACCATTTCCACATCTGAGTCATGTGACTTGTGCTGCAGATTGGAACATTGACAGTTTTTGCTCGAGACCAGCAGTGCTTTGTGGGTCCCGAGAGGGGTTATAAATACAGTAGTGTAGGGTTGATAGTCTTAAAATTACATGTTTTAATAAATTAGAGCATGTCATTTTTTGACTATTATAGCCCTTTAATTTTGACTTCCTGTCCCTTTAAGTATCTTGCAGATTTACAGTTAAAAGATTTTTCCTGAAAGTTTATCAGAGTCTGTCATTCCCTCATTATTTTAGTAATCATCTCAAAAAGCACCTTCACCCATCACTGACCTCCAAAATCTGGATAAGTAAGTCAAACTAGGTTGCTTATCCTCTAAATGGCTCTACTAATGCCTCATACTAATCACCAAGACGTCAGTGTACAAGTATGATTGCTATGGTTCAGAAGAAAGCGTGCAGTATCTATACACACAAGGCTCTGAGCAACATTGAGCCCTAAAATCAAAGCAATTCAGTTCTTGCGTGGAGAAGTAATTTTAGGCAGAATCATATGTTTTGTATCTATTCTGAAATCTAATACTATAGTAAAATCAAACTCATCACCAAATATAGAAGATATAGATAACGTCACCACAAAACAGCAGTGAAAGATCTGTATTAGTCCTTAAGTTTAATGGGGTTTTTTTTACTTGTGAGTAGTGTATGGGAGATAGTTAGTCCCTTGTATAATTCTTTAAATTACTGGGTAATAATTGCAACAAAAAATACCTACTATTTATAACCCTATCTAGAGTCTCTGTAATGTACCCTCACATGAAAGAGACATAAAACCTATAGATTCTTTAGGCTTCCCTATATGCTTATTAAAGGTTGCCTGTTTATCTTATAATTGTTTTACATTAATATAGACTAGCATTTGCATTTTAGAACACAAAAAAAATTGAAATAGCAAATCACCACTGGAATGTCATCTGTAAACAGAAAAAAGCCATATATGTGTATGTATCACACTAATTATATTTTCTGTGACATCATGGGTTGTACCATTTAATGCTGATTAAAATGCAGAACCTTAGTTATTATGCACTGCTAGTAGGGCTGTCGAAAATAATCACTTTGACGATGCATTGAGATGCAGCCTTACACGATGCTGCATCAATGCATTTGAGTAGCCGCATCGATTCTCGCAACGTCACGTGACCCTGCATGCCAGAACGACGAGAGTCAAGGAAAAATAGAGCGTGGCGCAGTATAAATTACTAAGCGAGTGCTGTGCGACTGCGCACTAAGTGATGGACTTCAGCTGGGGCATGCCATATAAGCAAGGGGGCTGTCCCTGGAAGGCGTGTTACGTATTTTCGCTGTAGGAGTGGACTGGACTCGACTGGTGGTGAATTCATTGATGATGGTGAAGGTGTCGGTGATGACAGTGACACAGAGTAGAGGACCTGACCACGGATCATTTTTATTTGTTTCACGGTAAGAAATGTAATATAGTAGACGTACTGTGTCACTGTAGTGTACTAGTCAACCCCTATGTTTTTCAAACTACATTTGCCTGAGAGCACCACTATGTAGCAAGCACTGCCGGCGGTAATGATGAGGTTGTTTAACACGGTCTGCATTATTGTGGAGTCAACGTAGATTTAGTTTACCTTCCCTGTCACTTTCAGTTTGATATATATTATTATCTACAGTTGTCCACAATAATGCAGACCGTGTAGAAAACCTTTCATTATCGCCTAGCCTACTGTGCTCGCTAGATGGATAATATTACTACAGTCAAATTTGGGGAGGAGAAAATAAATACAGCACGAGTGGGAGAGTAATTTTTGGTGATGAGTGACGCCGTTGTCTTAGGGCATTACATCAGCACTACCCCTTGTGTTAAAGCCGGCTGGGCATTGGGCAAGTTATTTTTGTTAAAGGGACATAAAACAAGTTGGGATAGACAAAATATAAAATGTGTACTTTAATTACTTAACCTGCAAATTTAATTTATACTGCAGTGCCTCGCCATTAACCATTTCGTTTAAGTTTCCGAATTGTACAGCTGTAACTCCCCTCACACAATTTATTTTATGGCTCTATCTAATCTATATATTATGCATCATTATTTTGCACCTTTGCTTATTTTTGAAAATGATTTTAAAATTTTACTTGCCACAGCAATTTATAAACATTTTTTTTATGCAATCTATTTTATTTTTATTAATTAGCCCTTTTAGGATATGCACTTGCAGTGTGCTATGCAGTGACTGTGCACACAACTTGCACAGATCTCTCAACAACATGTTTTTTTATTTTTATGGCACTTTAAGTGCATGTGCTGATTGAGCTCTTCAGTATAAAAGAAAAGGTGCCAAATGTAATTGCCAATCCCTGTGTGCGTTATTCATAACAAAGCTAAAGCAGCATTTTTTTTTAACATACTTGACAAGTTGGGTTTTTTTTTAACACTGACAGAGTTCATCGAAAATCATCCGTCATATACGTGGTTTGAAAAAATGCCAGAAGGAGATCAAAAAGCGCGAGAGATAAAAAATGCACCTAGCATTTTAAAAGCAAACATCTGGGCACATTTTGGATTTTATGAACATACTGGAAAGTATGAATGGGCCAAGACACATGTATGTAAAGCCTGTCACACAAAAATTAAATACCTAGGGAATACTACTAACTTGAGAAACCACGTCAGCCGTTTTCACTCTGAGATGCTAACACCTGCGGCTGCCACTGCCAAGGAAATAGCAAACCCAGCTCAGCCAAGAATTGATGAGATGCTGTCAACTTTGCCGCCCAACTCTGAAAAAGGGAAGAGAATAACCAAAGCTGTTGCAACTTTAACAGCGAAGGACCTACGACCTTACTCTGTTGTGGACAACCCCGGGTTTCGCCACCTGTTGAAGACACTAGAGCCACGTTATAAGCTCCCATCACGCAATCACTTTACAGAAAACATTATGAGGCCTATTTATTAAATGTCTGTAGGACACGATCCGACAGTGTGGATCAGGTCCGACAGACATCGCTGAATGCGGAGAGCAATACGCTCTCCGTATTTAGCATTGCACCAGCATCTCTTGTGAGCTGCTGGTGCAACGCCGCGCCCTGCAGACTCGCGGCAAATGAGCCGTCAGCAGGGGGGTGTCAATCAACCCAATCATACTCGATCAGGTTGACATGTGGTAATCTCTGTCCGCCTCATCAGAGAAGGTGGACAGGGTTATGGAGCAGCGGTCTTTAGACCGCTGCTTCATAACTGCTGTCTCTGGCGAGTCTCAAGACTCACCAGAAACACGGGCCCTCAAGCTCCATCCGGAGCTTGATAAATGGGCCTCTATACCTGCACTCTACCACGAAACCAAAGCTCAGGTAATTGCATCAATGAGCCAAGCCAGTCGAGTCGCAATAACGTGTGATTCATGGACTTCAGTCACGACGAAGTCTTATGTTACAGTAACTGCACATTATGTTAGCAAGGACTGGCAGATCTTGTCGCATGTGCTTCAAACAAGAGTCATTTATGAGTATCACATGGGTGCTCATCTGGTGCAGCTACTGTCTTGTGTCGTGGAAGAATGGCAGCTGTCAGATAAATCTGTATTGCTTGTGACCGACCATGCGTCGAACATGATTGTTGCAGCTCAAGTCGGAAAATTCCCTCATGTAAAATGCTTGACCCATACTCTGAATCTCACATCCCAGCGGGCGCTGAAAGTGGTCACGCTCTCCAGGCTTCTGGGTAGAGTGCGACGAATATCAACATTTTTTTCACTGCAGCAAACCACTGTCTAAAAGAGAAACAGAAATGTCTTGGCTTGAAGAATCATGAGCTGATTACTGATGTGAAAACAAGGTGGAACAGCTCATATGACATGGTCGAGAGGTTCTTAGAACAACCTGCAATCTGTGCCACATTGCTGTCTCCAGAAGTCAGAAAAAGTGAGTCAGATCTCTGCACTCTCAACGAAACAGATGTGTCAAATGCAGAGGATGCTGTGAGTGCATTAAAGCCAATGAAGAATGCAACCACGCTGAAGAAGAAGAGCGCAATCCAACAGTGTCTCTCATTGCCCCTCTAAATGCACAACTGCTCCAGAACATGACAGACAACATGGGAGACACACCCATAATCCATGAGATCAAGAATGCAATCAAAACAGATCTCCTGAAGAGGTAAAGCAGTAAGGCAGAGAAAAGTTACTTTATACAGCCTCTGTCCTAGATCTTCGTTTTAAGGGACTGCCTTTTATTCTCACAGAGGAGGAGAGATTGGAGATATACAGAGGAGTGACTGAGGAGGCTACATCCTTGGAGGTAATTTTAATTTCATCGTGTTTCTTGAAAAATGTATAAAATTAAAACAAACATAATATTCATAACAAAATAGGCTTGGCTAGCAGTAGCTTAGTAGAAAGTACTATGAGTAAAAGTTTTATATGAGTCTAAGACAGTCAAACGCCACGGTCAACTTTCCCCCTCCTAATAGATTTGAGCAGTTACATGACTGACTGAGTGAGCACATATCTGGCTGCTAGGTAAGGTTAATTAATGCTATTTTCTATTCCTTTGTTCAAACACAGATTGAGTGTACTACAGTTACACCTAGGAGGACAAATGTGGGTGAAGCGCCTGAGGGAAAAGAAACTCTGGAAGAAGAAACACCCATTGAGGATAGCCCTTCTCCTCCCAAAAGAAAGTCCACATCGCTGCTCATGACTTTGCTGGGACAGTCTTTCACTGACACTGAAGGTACAATAGAACCCAAGACCCCCTATGCCAAGGCTGAAGAAGAAATAGAGAAATATTGTAAAGCCCCATCTCTGCCTCTCACTGAAGACCCTTTGAACTGGTGTTATGTACATGAGGTCATATTTCCCCTCCTCTCTCAGCTGTCAAAGAGATACTTGTGTATCCCAGGCACAAGCGTGTCTGCAGAGCGGGTTCTCTACACTGCAGGAGATGTGGTAACTGCAAAAAGAAGCACCCTCAAACCAGAGCATGTGGATCAACTAGTGTTCTTAAAGAAAAACCTGCATATTCCATAATTCTGAGCAGTGATTCGTGTTTATTAATATTTAATGTTTTTTGAAACATCCAGGAAGTGCTGTGTGCCCCACTGCCCAGTGCCCACCCAGTGCCCAGCCCACACTCCAGTCCAGTGTTGTTGTTATTTTATATTTGTTATAGCTTTTCTTTTAGATTTTGAAAATTGAAGCTTAAAACATTGAGTAAATCTTTGTTGGATCACAAATATATACTACACGACCACATCACTGTCACACACAAACAATACAAAATAAACAACACACAACTGAGCGGTGAGCGCACCTCATGTGCGTGCCACCCTTTCTTCACCATGATTTACTCTCTATGATGTGTGTTGTTTATTTAGTATTGTTTGTGTGTGTGTATGTGTGTGTGTTTGTGTGTGTTTGTGTGTGTATGTGTGTGTGTTTGTGTGTGTGTATGTGTTTGTGTGTGTGTGTGTGTGTATGTGTGTGTGTTTGTGTGTGTGTGTTGTGTAACTATATATTTGTGATCCCATAAAGATAATCAAGTTCATCTAGTAGTTCTTTGCTACTTGTTGTAATGTATATTAGTAGTACTTCTAGTTCTACTACTGTGTGTTCCAGATTCACTGTGTGAAGTTTGCCAGTCAGGAAGTGCTCTGTTTTGTAGATGTTGTGTTTACAGCACACCTGTAATTTATTGTATTGTTTGTAATGCAGTGCATATTGCATAAGGGATTATTCACACTAAAAAGTGTCTATTTTAAATAGACCCTTTAAGAAAGATAACATCCCATGCCATCCAGGCAGATCTGTAGGGGTTAACTAGCTAACATTTAACCACCACCCACCTCAGCGCCTCTACCAAATAAATCCTAAATGTGTACTCCAGACAACTGAAGCCAAACCTCTATTAGAGGAAGGAAAAGCCTTGACAGAATAAATCGTAAATTGAAGCTTAAAACCTTGAGTAAATCTTTATTAGATCACAAATATACTACAGTAGTACACACTACACAGCAGCACACACAGTCACACATAATACAATACAAAAAGAAGCCACACACACCTCATGTGCGTGCCACCCTTTCTTCACTCCTATGATTGATGTCTGTGTTTTTGTGTATTGTTTGTGTGTGTGACTGTTGTGTGTGTGTGCTGCTGTAACACTAACTATATATTTGTGATCCCATAAAGATAATCAAGAAACTAGTAGTTCAATGCTACCTGTTTTAATTGTCTAGTACTACTACTGTGTGTGTGTGTTCCAGATTCACTGTGATGTTTGCCAGTCAGGAAGTGCTCTGTTTTGTAGGTGTTGTTTACAGCACACCTGTAATTTATTGTACCGCATATAAGGGATTTAATTAAGTTTTGTTTTCTGAGGGTGACCATTTTCACACAAATAATATTCACATAGATTACGAGTTATGCGCGCTATAGGAAAATTAACGAACGCAACAAAAGTTGCGTTATTTAACCCTCTATAGCACAGCCATTACAAGTTTTCAAACAGCCGGCTTGTGCGAGCGATGTGGCTGCGTTGAGCTCTATACCGCACACAATCCAAGCGCTGTTTTGATGTGTTCATGCACGCTTTCCCCATAGACATCAATGGGGAGAGCGGGTCAGAAAAAAGCCTAACACCTGCGATCGCGGAAAGAAAAGCTCTGTAACGCAGCCCCATTGATGTCTATGGGGAAAATAAAAGTAACGTTTAAACCTAACACCCTAACATAAACCCAGAGTCTAAACACCCCTAATCTGCTGCCCCCGACATTGCTGCCACCTAAATAAATTTATCAACCCCTATTCTGCCGCTCCAGATATCGCCGCCACCTAAATAAAGCTATTAACCTCTAATCTGCCGCTCTCAATATCGCTGCCACTATACAAAAGTTATTAACCCCTATTCCCCTGCACCCCAACATCGCCCATACTGTAATAAATCTATTAATTATAATAGACCTATATAAACAATATATAAACAACCTAAATTAAACTATATTAACCCCTAAACCTAACCCTAACACCCCTAACTTTGAAATAATTAAAATAGAGATGAATTAAACTTAGAATTATTAACTAAATAATTCCTATTTAAAACTAAATACTTACCTGTGAAATAAAACCTAAGCTAGCTACAATATAATTAATAGTTATATTGTAGCTAGCTTAGGTTTTATTTTTATTTCACAGGTAAGTTTATATTTATTTTAACTAACTACCTAGTTAAAATAAATACAAACTTACCTGTGAAATAAAAATAAAACCTAAGCTGCCTTACACTAAAACCTAACATTACAAAAAATAACAAACACACAGGGGCCTATTTAAGAACGCGCGAGCGGACATGATCCGATATTGCGGCTCATGTCCGCTGCACATCGATAAATGCCGAAAGCATACGCTGTCAGCATTTTTCATTGCACCAGCAGTTCTTGTGAACTGCTGATGCAGTACTGCTCCCTGCAGAATCACAACCAATCGGCCGCTAGCAGGGGGTGTCAATCAACCTGATCGTATTGAATCGGATTGATTTCCGGCGATGTCTATCCGCGTCCTCAGAGCAGGTTATGAAGGCTCGCCAGAAACATGGGGCATCAAGCTCCATAATGAGCTTGATAAATAGGCCCCTAAAATTACTAAAAATAAAAAAAAAACTACCAAAAAATAACAAACGAAATGATAAAACAATAAAAATTATTCCTATTCTAATACACTTTAAAAAAAGCACTTTTTTCTGCCCTTAAAAGGCAGCTCTTTTATGAAATGCCCAAGCCCTAATCTAAAAATAAAAACCCACCCCAAAACGAAAAAAATACATTACACAAAATAAAAAAACAAATTATCAAAAATAATAAAAATTATTCCTATTCTAATACCCATTTAAAAAAAAAAAACACCCCAAAATAAAAAACCTAAACTATAATAAACTACCAATATCAGCCAATGGAATTTCAGTAGCTCTCATCCTTTTGGCTGATTTGAATTTCCAAAATCAAATCAGCCAATAGTAATGCAAGGGACGCCATTTTGAATCGCGTACCTTGCATTGAAGATTCAGTATACGGCGGCGACTGTATGAAGAGGATGCTCCGCGCCGGATGTCTTCAGGATGGACCCGCTCTGCACTGCCGGGATGAAGATAGTAGATGCCACCTGGATGAAGATAGAAGAGGCCGCCTGGATGAGGACTTCGCGGCCTGGATGAAGATCGTTCAAGCGGGACTTCAAAAACGTGTGCGGGACTGATGTTGTAATCTAGGTGTATGGTAATAATAATGGTGGTAAGCTTGACCTATCTATTTCGGTTATAATTTAATGTCTATTTAGACATTTATTTATGTTAATGTTTGTTTACTAGTTTACTATTTATACACTGAAATATTTTCTTTTATTGAAGAACACAGCGTGCACTGCACTTACATTACTACTTCAGTTTGATGCCATTTAGTATTTCCTGTTCTAAAAAAATACTGTTGTTGCCTGCTGTGTTCAGACTTGAGGAAGAGTGTCCTTTTTTGAGCTGATAAAATAAAAAAAAAAGTTCTTATGACTGCTTGAATTTTTTTTCTGAAAAATTTAAATCATGGGCATAATTAGGGAACTAATGATGC
>NC_069501.1:476241280-476321280 GCF_027579735.1 Bombina bombina
TGAGACCTGTGGAACCTCCCCCTTGGGGGAAGTCCCTTGAATTCCAGGAGATAACCCTGGGAGACTATTTCTAGCGCCCAAGGATCCAGAACATCTCTTGCCCAAGCCTGAGCGAAGAGAGAGAGTCTGCCCCCCACCAGATCCGGTCCCGGATCGGGGGCCAATATTTCATGCTGTCTTGGTAGCAGTGGCAGGCTTCTTGGCCTGCTTTCCCTTGTTCCAGCCTTGCATTGGTCTCCAAGCTGGCTTGGCTTGAGAAGTATTACCCTCTTGCTTAGAGGACGTAGCACTTTGGGCTGGTCCGTTTTTACGAAAGGGACGAAAATTAGGTCTATTTTTCGCCTTGAAAGGCCGATCCTGAGGAAGGGCGTGGCCCTTACCCCCAGTGATATCCGAGATAATCTCTTTCAAGTCAGGGCCAAACAGCGTTTTCCCCTTGAAAGGAATGTTTAGTAGCTTGTTCTTGGAAGACGCATCAGCCGACCAAGATTTCAACCAAAGCGCTCTGCGCGCCACAATAGCAAACCCAGAATTCTTAGCCGCTAACCTAGCCAATTGCAAAGTGGCGTCTAGGGTGAAAGAATTAGCCAATTTGAGAGCATTGATTCTGTCCATAATCTCCTCATAAGGAGGAGAATCACTATCGAGCGCCTTTATCAGCTCATCAAACCAGAAACATGCGGCTGTAGTGACAGGGACAATGCATGAAATTGGTTGTAGAAGGTAACCCTGCTGAACAAACATCTTTTTAAGCAAACCTTCTAATTTTTTATCCATAGGATCTTTGAAAGCACAACTATCCTCTATGGGTATAGTGGTGCGTTTGTTTAAAGTAGAAACCGCTCCCTCGACCTTGGGGACTGTCTGCCATAAGTCCTTTCTGGGGTCGACCATAGGAAACAATTTTTTAAATATGGGGGGAGGGACGAAAGGAATACCGGGCCTTTCCCATTCTTTATTAACAATGTCCGCCACCCGCTTGGGTATAGGAAAAGCTTCTGGGAGCTCCGGCACCTCTAGGAACTTGTCCATTTTACATAGTTTCTCTGGGATGACCAACTTTTCACAATCATCCAGAGTGGATAATACCTCCTTAAGCAGAATGCGGAGATGTTCCAACTTAAATTTAAATGCAATTACATCAGGTTCAGCCCGTTGAGAAATGTTCCCTGAATCAGTAATTTCTCCCTCAGACAAAACCTCCCTGGCCCCCTCAGATTGGGTTAAGGGCCCTTCAGAGATATTAATATCAGCGTCGTCATGCTCTTCAGTAACTAAAACAGAGCAGCCACGCTTACGCTGACAAGGGTTCATTTTGGCTAAAATGTTTTTGACAGAATTATCCATTACAGCCGTTAATTGTTGCATAGTAAGGAGTATTGGCGCGCTAGATGTACTAGGGGCCTCCTGAGTGGGCAAGACTCGTGTAGACGAAGGAGGGAATGATGCAGTACCATGCTTACTCCCCTCACTTGAGGAATCATCTTGGGCATCATTGTCATTATCACATAAATCACATTTATTTAAATGAACAGGAATTCTGGCTTCCCCACATTCAGAACACAGTCTATCTGGTAGTTCAGACATGTTAAACAGGCATAAACTTGATAATAAAGTACAAAAAACGTTTTAAAATAAAACCGTTACTGTCACTTTAAATTTTAAACTGAACACACTTTATTACTGCAATTGCGAAAAAACATGAAGGAATTGTACAAAATTCACCAAATTTTCACCACAGTGTCTTAAAGCCTTAAAAGTATTGCACACCAAATTTGGAAGCTTTAACCCTTAAAATAACGGAACCGGAGCCGTTTTAACACTTTAACCCCTTTACAGTCCCTGGTATCTGCTTTGCTGAGACCCAACCAAACCCAAAGGGGAATACGATACCAAATGACGCCTTCAGAAAGCCTTTTCTAAGTATCAGAGCTCCTCTCACATGCGACTGCATGCCATGCCTCTCAAAAACAAGTGCGCCACACCGGCGCGAAAATGAGGCTCTGCTTATGCTTTGGGAAAGCCCCAGAGAAATAAGGTGTCTAATACAGTGCCTGCCGATATTATAATATCAATATACCCAGATAAAATGATTCCTCAAGGCTAAATATGTTTTAAAAATGAATCGATTTAGCCCAGAAAAGTCTACAATTATTAATAAGCCCTTATGAAGCCCTTATTTACCATCGTAATAAACATGGCTTACCGGATCCCATAGGGAAAAATGACAGCTTCCAGCATTACATCGTCTTGTTAGAATGTGTCATACCTCAAGCAGTAAGAGACTGCACACTGTTCCCCCAACTGAAGTTAATTGCTCTCAACAGTCCTGTGTGGAACAGCCATGGATTTTAGTTACGGTGCTAAAATCATTTTCCTCATACAAACAGAAATCTTCATCTCTTTTCTGTTTCTGAGTAAATAGTACATACCAGCACTATTTTAAAATAACAAACTCTTGATTGAATAATAAAAACTACAGTTAAACACTAAAAAACTCTAAGCCATCTCCGTGGAGATGTTGCCTGTACAACGGCAAAGAGAATGACTGGGGTAGGCGGAGCCTAGGAGGGATCATGTGACCAGCTTTGCTGGGCTCTTTGCCATTTCCTGTTGGGGAAGAGAATATCCCACAAGTAAGGATGACGCCGTGGACCGGACACACCTATGTTGGAGAAAACTGAATTTCTTAGCCGTTAGTTTGGTTAAATGAAAAACGGCGTCATAAATAAAGGAATTAGCTAACTTAAGAGCTTTAATCCTGTCTAAGATATCATCTAACCGAGTCTCCACCTGTAGAGCCTCCTCAAGAGACTCGAACCAAAAAGCCGCTGCAGCAGTAACTGGAGCAATGCATGCAAGAGGCTGGAGAATAAAACCTTGATGAACAAAAATTTTCTTAAGGAGAACCTCCAATTTTTTATCCATAGGATCTAGGAAAGCGCAACTGTCCTCGACAGGGATAGTTGTACGCTTAGCTAGGGTAGAAACAGCTCCCTCCACCTTAGGGACAGTCTGCCACGAGTCCCGTATGGCGACATCTATGGGAAACATCTTTTTAAAAGCAGGAGGGGGAGAGAACGGCACACCTGGTCTATCCCATTCCTTAGTAATAATTTCCGAAAACCTCTTAGGGACTGGAAAAACATCAGTGTAAACAGGCACTGCAAAGTATTTGTCCATTTTACACAATTTCTCTGGAACTACAATGGGGTCACAGTCATCCAGAGTCGCTAAAACCTCCCTGAGCAATAAGCGGAGGTGTTCGAGCTTAAATTTAAACACTGTCATTTCAGAATCGGACTGAAGTAAAGCCTTCCCTGAATCTGAAATGTCACCCTCAGATAGAAGCTCCCTTGCACCGGCTTCGGAGCCCAGCGAGGGTATATCGGACACAGCTATTAAAGCGTCAGAAAGCTCTGTATTTGTTCTAGCCCCAGAGCTGTCTTGCTTTCCTTGCAACCCTGGTAGTTTGGACAATACCTCTATGAGGGTAGAATTCATAACTGCCGCCATGTCCTGTAAGGTAAAAGAATTAGACGCGCTAGATGTACTTGGCGTCACTTGGGCGGGAGTTATAGGTTCTGACACATGGGGAGAGCTAGATGGCATAACCTCCCTTTTGTCAGTTTGAGAATTCTCTGGTGATAAAACTTTAAAAGCCATAATATGGTCTTTATAGTTTATAGATACTTCAGTACATTTGGTACACATTCTAAGAGGGGGTTCCACAATGGCTTCTAAACATATTGAACAAGGAGTTTCCTCTATGTCAGACATGTTTAACAGACTAGTAATGACACCAGCAAGCTTGGAAAACACTTTAATAAATGTGAAACAGCAATTAAACAAAAACGGTACTGTGCCTTTAAGAGAAAAAAAATAGCACTTAAACTGCAAAACAGTGATAAAATGTAGTAAAAACTTCGAAATTTTTACAGTGTGAGTAAGGGACCAAAGCAACATTGCACCCACTTGCAAATGGATGATTAACCCCTTAGCCCCCAAACTGGATTGAAAAAACGTCAACCACCGTTAAAAGACAGTTAAGCACCTTGCCACAGCTCTGCTGTGGCTCCTACCTGCCCTCAAACACGATTAGGGAAGAAATAAGCCCTCTATAGTGGTCCTCAGATGCCAGAGGACTCCTCTAGGGAAGCTGGATGTCTCAGTCTGAAAGAAACTGTGCAACTAAAGCGCGAAAATAGGCCCCTCCCACCATGTACTCGATGTCAGAGGGGCCTTAAGAAACTACTCCTAGGAGTATCTGACTATGCCATGTGGAAAACTAGGCCCCAACTAAAGACTTATCACCCTCAGAGAAAAAACGTCTCATTTATTGCAACATGTAAACGTTTTGCCACTAAATAATATGAGTATTAACATGAGTATTACCCCATTTTGTAAGCATGATCCCAGTCTTTGCAAAATCACTGCATCTAGCTTACCTCAGAATACACAAGGTTCTGTCAGCATTTTCTAGAACTTATCCTTTCTCTAGAAATAAAAGTACTGAACATACATCAAAGCAGGTAATATGCAGACCGTTCCCCCAACTGAAGTTATCCCATACTCTTCAGTTATGTGTGAGAACAGCAATGGACCTTAGTTACAAACCGCTAAGATCATCAACCTCCAGGCAGAACTCTTCTTCTAATTTCTGCCTGAGAGTAAAACAGTACAACGCCGGTACCGTTTAAAAATAAACTCTTGATTGAAGGCAAAATTACACTAAGTCACCACATATCTCTTTATACTTCCTATCTTGTCGAGAGTTGCAAAGAGAATGACTGGGGGTGGGGGTTAGGGGAGGAGCTATATAGACAGCTCTGCTGTGGGTGTCCTCTTTGCAACTTCCTGTTGGGAAGGAGAATATCCCACAAGTAATGGATGAACCCGTGGACTGGATACACCTTACAAGAGAAAGATTGGCATCAGATCTTATACACAGTTATTTTCTCCCACGAAGGGACGTGTATGGATTAGATTAATGTACTGATTATCATCCAGGGTGTTGGGACATACTAGTTTGTTACACAAACAAATACTTGATATCGATGAAGATACCCAATTGCTCACAGCACAGTTTTTTCCATTTTTTATAGAATTGTTCTGCATATAAATGGAGATCTTGGGATCTTCCAGGAATAATAAAAATAAATATTGAGTGTCAGATGTCAAGAGTGTCCCAAAAAGGTGAAATACAAATTGTGTGAATCTACTATTGCTTTACCCAAGAACTCACTGAACAAAGTAAACTAATCCACTGGGCGTGGACACCTCAGATCATCTTATTGCAGAATAGCAAAATTAACAAGTGCCAATGCAATAACACTCTGAATTTCAAATAAGCAGTATATATATTTTTTGACAAATTTATTTTTCCCCCCATTTGCCGGCCCCTGTGTGCGACAGCCATCAGTCAATCACATACTTTCTGATGCCTCAGAAAGTGTGTATATAAAAATAATGTGTAAAATTTGATAATAGAAGTAAATTGGAAAGTTTCTTAAAACCGCAGGCTCTATCTGAATCTTGAAATTTAATTTTGACTTTAGATTCTCTTTAAAAGGACATTGTACACTTTTTTGGGGGACATCATTTTTAATGTGCAATTTTATTTATGTCATCAAATGAGTTACATTTGTAGAAGCAATTATTTTTTAAAGGACCACTAAACACAGCAGAAAAAACTATTAATAAATGCATTATTAATAGGCAATGCAAATGCATTATAAATAGGCAATGCAAAAGCACTTCATTTGACTTTCACATGATTTTCTGACAATTTTCAAAGTTAGTTTTATTTTCCTTCCCACTGCGCCATGTGACAGCTATCAGTCAATTACAAATTGCATATTCTGTGAATCTTACACATGCTCAGGAGCTGGTGCATCAGAATGCGCACATTTAGCTAATGAATGTGAATTGGAAAGTTGTTTAAAATTGTGTGCTTTATCTGAATCATGAAAGTTTAATTTTGACTTGAGTGGTCCTTTAACCCCTTAACGACCGATGACGTGCAGGGTACGTCCTCCAAAAAAATATCCTTAACGACCAAGGACGTACTCTTCGTCGGTCTTGGAAAGCGGTGGAAGCAATCCTGATCACTTCCAGCCGCTTTCCGGTTATTGCAGTCATGCCTCGATATCGAGGCATCCTGCAATTACCCTCCTTGGCCATCCGATGCAGAGAGAGCCACTCTGTGGCCCTCTCTGCACCGGACATCGATAGCCGGTATTGTTGGTGGGTGGGAGCCGACGTGGGAGGCCATTGATGGCTTGTGTGACGCAGAAGGGGGCGGCTTAGCTGGAGGCGCGCATGGACGCGAGGGCGTGCACTGCTACACTACAGAAAATGTTTCTCAGAAAAGTAGGAGAGAGGGGGAAGGGAAATAAAAATAAAAGTAATCTAAGGGATCTGGGAGGGTGTGGGGGGTTTGGTCTTTGGGGGGGGAAGCTACACTACAGAAAAAGTAATTAATTTTTTTTTAATCTTTTTTGTAAACCCAAGATGGCTCCTAATTAGTTAGAGGGGGAGGGTTAGAGAGATGTTGGGGGGGATCCTACACAGCAGCATAAATATGCCAAAAAAATTTTACAAAAATTAAAAGCTTTTATTTTAGTACTTGCAGACTTTCTGCTAGTACTTAAGATGGCGGGGACAATTGTGGGGTTGGGGAGGGAAGAGAGCTGTTTGGGAGGGATCAGGGGGTGTGATGTGTCAGGTGGGAGGCTCTACACTAAAGCTAACATTAACCCTGCAAGCTCCCTACAAGCTACCTAATTAACCCCTTCACTGCTGGACATAATACATGTGTGATGCGCAGCGGCATCTACCGGCCTTCTAATTACCAAAAAGTAACGCCAAAGCCATACATGTCTGCTATTTCTGAACAAAGGGGATCCCAGAGAAGCATTTACAACCATGTATGCCATAATTGCACAAGTTGTTTGTAAATAATTTCAGTGAGAAACCTAAAGTTTCTGAAAACATTTGTGAAAAAGTGAACGATTTTTTTTTTATTTCATTGCATTTGGCGGTGCATTTGGCGGTGAAATGGTGGCATGAAATATACCAAAATGGGCCTAGATCAATACTTTGGGATGTCTTCTAAACAAAAATATATACATGTCAAGGGATATTCGGGGATTACTGACAGATATCAGTGTTCCAATGTAACTGTTGCTAATTTTGAAAAAAAAAAGTGGTTTAGAAATAGCAACGTAAATGTAAACATTGGGTATTTCTAAACTCAGGATAAAATTTAGAACATATTTAGCATGGGTGTTTTTTGGTGGTTGTAAATGTGTAACAGATTTTGGGGGTCAGAATTAGAAAAAGTGTGTTTTTTCCATTTTTTCCTCATATTTTGTAAAAAAAAATTTATAGCAAATTATAAGATATGATGAAAATAATGGTATCGTTAGAAAGTCCATTTAATGGCGAGAAAAACGGTATATAAATATGTGTGGCTACAATAAATGAGTAAGAGGAAAATTACAGCTAAACACAAACACTGCAAAAATGTAAAAATAGCCTTGGTCCCGAAAGGACAGAAAATGGAAAAGTGCTGTGGTCATTAAGGGGTTGAATAGAGATCCTTACATTTTTACCAATCCTATGCTGGCTGGATGTATATGTTCATCTAGACTGCCTGCTCATTTCCCTGTGTCTCTCCCTGTGACTTTTACAAATTTCCTTTTTCTTTTTGTGGTATATTTTGTTGAAAAGCATACCTAAGTAGGCTCAGGCAAAGTAATGCACTACTAAGAGCTAGCTGGTGATTGGTGGCAACACTGGGAGCTATACCTTTTGGCTAGCTCCCAGTGGTATTCAGGAGCTAACAAACATGGGATAAAACACAGTTATACACAAGCAACAGTTCAATTAAAAAACCTCATATTAGACTAATGTATTTTGCACCGTTATGTCTGGAGTCTACGCTTCCACTTATAACAGGAATGGGAAAGCCCAACATTTTCAGAATTAAATACAGTATGGGGCAGGGGGCAAAATTATACAGGAGAGGGCGGGCGTTAAAATGAATAATGGAAAGCAGAGGAAAAAATACTCCCAACTTTTTACTTTTTAATGTTACACTGTCAAATGCTAATAGTATTACTTTTAAAGCATGATTTATTTTTTATTTCTAGCACAGTAAGAATAAAACAGGAAATACGTTTGCTTTATTTCTGATGTCAGAAATGCATAAATAACAGAAATAGTAAAGTTACCATTTTATCTTAACCCCTTTTAATAGGGCGTTCTAGTACATTGTGGTCGTTAAGGGGTTAAAGGAACAGAAAACCTTTTTTTCCCTTTCATGATTAAGCGCCTGATATTAAAAACCTCGTCACTCAGGCGAGATATTCTAAGACGTCTCATTGGTACCGTGAGGCCCTTAAATAAATTTAGAAACATAAATTGTATCTTGAGACATGTTTATGTTGCTATGTAGTGTTATTTATGTGAAACAGAGACCACTAAATTACAAAACAAGGTCTAAAAAAAGTCCCAAAGATTTTGTGTGATTTCTCTCCATACCAGTGAGGATTTGAATATCAGGCCCTCAGAGAGAACATTCAATTTTAAACAACTTTCCAATTTACTTCTATTAACAAATTAGCTTCTTTTGCTTGTTATCCTTTGTTAAAAAGCATACTTAGGTATGGTTCAGGAGGAGCCATACACTACTGGGAGGTAGCTGCTGATTGGTGGCTGCACATATTTGCCTCTTGTCATTGCCTAACCCAATATGTTCAGCTATCTCCCAGTAGTGCATTGCTTCCACTTCAACAAAGGATAACAAAATAATGGAGTAAATTTGATTACAGAAGTAAATTAGAAAGTTGTTTAAAATTGCATGCTCTATCTGAATCATGAAAGAAAAAAATGTGTGTTTCATGTCCCTTTAAAGGGACATTAAAATTTAGTAAAAGCTAGACATAATGATGTATTCAAAGCAAAGGTTATTCAGAGAATAATACACAAATGTATTTTTAAAAATACTGGTTGTTTAAATTTTTGAAAAACAAAATGTGTTTTAATTTCTATAAAGCAATAGGTGTTTATATGTTGTAACCTAAGTTTCTGTCTCTTCTGATGCCAATATTAAAGGGATAGTAAAGTCCAAATTAAACTTTCATAATTCAGATAGGGAATGTAATTTTAAACAACTTTCTAATTTACTTTTATCATCAAATTTGATTTGTACTCTTGGTATTCTTAGTTGAAAGTTAAAACTAGGTAGGATCATATGCTAATTTCTAAGCCCTTGAAGGCCGTCTCTAATCTTAAAGCATTTGACAGTTTTTCACAGCTAGAGGGGGTTAGTTCATGTGTTTCATATAGATAACACTGTTCTCACGCGCGTGAAGTTATTTAAGAGTCAGCACTAATTGCCTGAAATGCAAGTCTGTCAAAAGATCTGAAATTAGGAGGCAGTCAGCAGAAGTTTAGCTACAAGGTAATTACAGAGGTAAAAAGTATATTTCTATAACAGTGTTGCTTTATGAAAAACTGGGGAATGGTAAATAAAGGAATTAGCTTTTTCAACAATAACATTTTTGGTGTTTACTATCCCTTTAAGGGACAGCTATGAGTCACTACAGAGTGCAACCAATGACTGTGTAGAATATAGCATTGTTAAAGGGACAGTAAACCTACTAACTAATGTTTATAATTCTGCACATAGTGCAGAATGATAGCGCCAAGTTTTTAAAACAAAAGATTGCAGATATATATTTAAAAATGCAATTTTACTGACCGCAACTCCTGACTGTACTGAGCAGTTCTTAATTTGCATAAGCGCATCGATGGAACGCTGTCTAGTCACAGCCGGCCCAATCGCGCCATTAAACTGAATGTAGCTCGCTTCCATTGCCAGACCAGAGCCAGAGCAAGCTAGATTCAGTTTAATGGCACGATCGAGCCGGCTGTGACTAGACAGGGTGCCCACAATGCATTTATGCAAATTAAGACCCGCTCAGTAGAGTAAAAAAAAAATTGCATTTTTAAATATAATATCTCTGCAATATTTGTTTCTTAAACTTGGTGCTAAGCTAATGTTATATACAGTGGATATAAAAAGTCTACACACCCCTGTTAAATAGGCAGGTTTCTGTGATGTAAAAAAATTAGACAAAGATAAATCATTTTAAAACTTTTTCCACCTTTAATGTAACCTATAAACTATGCATCTCAATTGAAAAACAAACTGAAATCTTTTAGGTGAAGGGAAGTAAAAATAAAAAAATAAAATAAAATAATATGGTTGCATAATACTTTGTTGGAGCACCTTTTGATTTTATTACAGCACTCAGTCTTTTGGGGTATGAGTCTATCAGCATGGCACATCTTGACTTGGCAAGATTTGCCCACTCTTCTTTGCAAAAACACTCAAAATCTGTCAGATTGCGAGGGCATCTCCTGTGCACAGCCCTCTTCAGATCACCCCACAGATTTTCGATTGGATACAGGTCTGGACTCTGGCTGGGCCATTCCAAAACTTTATTCTTCTTCTGGTGAAGCCATACCTTTGTTGATTTGGATGTATGCTTTGGGTCGTTGTCATGCTGAAAGATGAAGTTCCTCTTCATGTTCAGCTTTCTAGCAGAAGCCTGAAGGTTTTGTGCCAATATTGACTGGTATTTGGAACTGTTCATAATTCCCTCTATCTTGAATAAGGCCCCAGTTCCAGTTGAATAAAAACAGACCCAAAGCATAATGCTACCACCACCATGCTTCACTGTGGGTATGGTGTTCTTTTGGTGATATGTATTGTATTTTTCAGCCAAACATATCTTTTGGAATTATTGCCAAAAAGTTCAACCTTGGTTTCATCTTACCATAACACCTTTTCTCACATGCTTTTGGGAGACTTCAGATGTGTTTTTGCTCAATTTAGCTTGGCTTGGATGTTTTCTTCGTAAGAAAAGGCTTCCGTCTTGCCGTCTACCCCAAAGCCCAAACATATGAAGAATACGGGAGATTGTTGTCACATGTACTACACAGCCAGTACTTGCCAGATATTCCTGCAGCTCCTTTAATGTTGCTGTAGGCCTCTTGGTAGCCTCCCAGACCAGTTTTCTTCTCGTCTTTTCATCAATTTTGGAGGAACATCCAGTTCTTGGTAATGTCATTGTTGAGCCATATGTTCTCCACTCGATGATGACTGTCTAACTGTATTCCATGGTATATCTAATGCCTTGGAAATTATTTTGTACCCTTCTCCTGACTGATACCTTTAAACAATGAGATCCCTCTGATGCTTTGGAAGCTCTCTGCGGACCATGGCTTTTGTGTAGGACGCAACTAAGAAAATGTCAGGAAAGACCTACTAGAAGAGCTGAACTTTATTCAGGGATAATCAGAGGCACTTAAAATTATGGCAGGTGTGTGATGACTCTTATTTAACATGGGTTTGAATGTGATTAATTCTGAACACAGCTACATCCCCAGTTATAAGAGGGTGTGCACACTTATGCAACCACATTATTTTAGTTTTTTTTTGTTTACTTTCCTCCACCTTAAAGATTTCAGTTTGCTTTTCAGTTGAGTTGTACAGTTTATAGGTCACATTAAAGGTGGGAAAAGTTCTGAAATGATTTATCTTTGTCTATTTTTTTTACATCACAGAAACCTGACATTTTAACAGGGGTGTGTAGACTTTTTATATCCACTGTAATTCTGCACTATGTGCAGAATTATATAACATTAGTTCGTAGGTTTACTGTCCCTTAAGTCTGGAGTCTGAACTTACACTTTAATCAGGAATTGCAAAGCCAACAAATTTCCAGAACTAAATTACGGCAAATGGGAGGGAACAAAATAAAAATATATTGCAATTTTTTTTTTTACTACATAGAATTAAAGGGACATGAAACCAAAAAATGTTCTTTCATGAATCAGATAGAGAATACAATTTCAAACAACATTCCAATCTTGGTATCAGCAATGCACTGAGTTAGCCAATAACACAAGGCATATATGTGCAGCCACCAATTAAGCAGCTCCTGAACCTACCTACGTATTATTTTCAACAAAGGATACCAAGAGAACGAAACAAGTTATTCAATAGAAATAAATTGGAAAGTTGTTTAAAATTGCATGTTCTTGTTGAATCATAAAATAATAAAAATGGGTTTCAGGTCTCTTTAAACATTTTATATTACAAACCCAAAGTGTTTCATTTCCCTGTGATTCAAACTCAAAATTAATCTGTCAAACTCATCAGCCTGTGTTTCTTTAAAAAAACAAAACAAATATAGCACGTTTGCAGACTAGTAATATTTGTCTGGTGTGCTTGTGTAAGTCTTTCCACAATGACTTAAAATGTAATCAAGGATAATATTATGTAGACTCCTTAAACAAGACACACCCGTTCACACACAGTAAAATGCAAATATTTACAGACACACCCACAATTCCTACCTGATCTGTGGGAGGGGTAGTAATCGAGGGTGATTTTGCGGAACGTCAAGTGAATTGCTCCTCCTGATACTGAGTAGAAAAAACAGGATGTTATAAACATCATACTTATTCTCTATACCTTTCCCCCTTGCAGCATTGCTATATCCATCCTGTTATCTCTTCTCAATGTTCTGTTGTGCCATTGCCCAGTATTTGTCTCTTTTTCACAATAGTATGCTCTCTGTATGCTCATCCTGTTTTCTGGGCAAATATCCGCTAGATCCATGTGTGTCAGCACAGTAATTTAACAAGTCACCCCAAGTTAATAAGCCTGTTTATGTTGCTATGTATCTAGTGGATGATTAACCCCTAGACGCCATTAGGACGGTCCATGCTGTCCAAACAGTGCATGGCTTTAACGCTGTTAGGGCGGCATGAAACGTCCTACCTTTTTTGTGTCCTCCTTCTAGTATATTGAAAATCCGACTGGGGGGAGGGGCGTGCCTAGCATTATAGGCAGTCCTCCATGATCCAATCCTGGCATTGAAATCATATGATCGCATCAGTGATCGCGTTATTTTATTCTTCAAGCACGTGTTTACATAGCAACTTTCCCCAGCATGAGAGACTCAAACAGTGAAGTCAAGGCAAATTATTATTCTCTCAAAGTTCATAGGCATATGACCCACAGGAAAAAAACAAAAAACTGAAAGGGACATTAAACAGCTTGGTACAACTTCAGTAGCAAGGTTCATATTCACTATGCTATTATTTTCCTTCTGTACCTGCAGCTCTGTTTAAAGCTGTTCTCTCATTTTAGCTCATTACAGAAGCAAGATGGTAAAGCCCTGCCTCTTTATACTGGGAGCCGCCATCTTGGAATGCGTGTATTGCTGCATTCTGTAATAGATAACAAATCAGTGATATTACCTTTTAGCTTTTTGACAGCTGTGCCTTGTACTTCAATTTAGCTCACATAATAAATAGAGAGCACAAGCTTTACATTTCTACAGTTTTCTCACACAGTTTAAAAGTTACATAACAATATGATAAAGCCCTCAGGAATAATGTAGAGAAATGTAGCCACTGCAGAAATGTACAGCTACAGGTCTGTACTATGTACGTTAAACTGAAGTATATAATACAGCTTGTCAAAAAAAAAAAAGACACCACCAAATGTGTGTAGCACTTCCGTCACAGAAATGAAGAATACTTAAGCTCCAAGATGGCGGCGCCGAGTGTAAAGATGAGGAGCTTCACTAACTGACTCATGTAAGGCTATTCATCCCTACCTGTATCTCGGTCTAAATGTTCCATTAAAGGGACACAATACCCAAATGTTGAAACACTTTAAAGTGATGCAGCATAGCTGTAAACAGCTGACTAGAAAATATCACCTGAACATCTCGGTTTAAAAAAATGAAGATATTTTACCCCATTGTAAAGGACTTTAAAGCAGCAAATCAGTATGCCAGTCCCGGGACCTGCAAGGGAGCGTGACCCATGCACACTTATGTTATTTCCCTATTCAGTTTAAGGAAGTTTACTATGAAATATCATTAGATCACAGTTCATGACCCCAGTACTGCTGGTGCTGATTGGCTGCTGTTCATTTCTTCCTTTTTTATCTGCAGTTGGGCTTTTACACAGCACATACTCTGGTGAGCTGAGGAAATCGTGAGGTAAAATATCTTCCTTTTTTACATAGAGATGTTCAGGTGATATTTTACTGTCAGCTTTTTACAGTTGTGCTGCATCACTTTCAAGTGATTTAGCACATAAGTATTATGTCTCTTTAAGTAAATACCATCCCTTCAATAGCGTTAATCTATTGTCTCATAGTTATACTAGGACCCTATGTATAATACTGTTTCTAAACCCTCATCCTATCATTTCACTGTGTTACTCTACCTGTTCCTCGTGCCTGGCTCTCGTCACAGACATGCAGGTCCAGCCTGGAGATGAGCACATGATAGGAGGTCTCTTTTACGTCGAACTTATCAAAGTATTGACCTAAGCTGGAGCTGCTGGTTGGGGGTGGAGGAGAGAGAGACCAGGGAGGGGGAGCTGTTGGAGAGGAAGGGGTCTGAAGAGGGGAAAAAAAATCTGCGTGAGAGCAAGGTGCAAAAAGCATGAGGGATGCAGGTAAAAAGAAAGAATGAGTAAAAAGTAAAAAAACAAACAAAAAACAAAGACAACAAACAAGGAAACAATCAATCTAACCAGCCTATTGTATTAACAGTTCTCTTAAAGGGACATAAAACAAATTGGGATAGAGACAAAATATAATAATAAGTACTTTAATTACTTTACCGGCAAATGTATACTGCAGTGCCTCGCCATTAACCCTTTCTTTTAAGTTTCTGAATTGTACAGCTCTAACTCCCCCCACATAATTCCTTCTATGACTGTATCTATATATACCATTGACTTGGTAGAATGCAAGACTTTAAGTCACTATCTGCTGGAGCATGCCTAGAAGCAAATAAACTGTTGTGAACTCAGTTGAAATACAAATTCCAGTGTTTATGATGCTAAACACTGATAAGAGGGTGGATCAGACTAGTTCATACAGCATGGCTATGTAACTGATTTTGCTTATTTTTTTGAAAATTATTTAAAAATACTTGCCAGCAATTTTTTAACATTTTATTGATGCTAACTATCTTAACATGTTTTATAGCACTTTAATCAAATAGATGTTCTTCTATTGCTTGCTAAGACTTCTGCTAAATGGACATTCTACTAATCCACGAACATAACATTTCTGCAGATCAAAGGATATAGATTTTCTTTACATATTTTATATACTATCCTAATAAATCCTTATTTTATTCACACACATTATTCAGTGTTCTCCCCAGGATCTTTTTAATGGGCAGATCACCCGGCTGATTTTACTGACCACCGGCTATAATTAAAGTCAAATTTAAAGAAGACATATCAGCCAAAAATTAGAATGTACATTAGGGGTCTATCTAATAAAAGTTAGTCTACACAAAAATTGTTATCGTTTAAAAAGATGGATAACGCCTTTTTCTACCCATTCCCCAGCTTTGCACAACCAACATTGTTATATTAATATACTTTATAACATTTAAACCTCTAAATTTCTGCTTGTTTCTAAGCCACTACAGACAGTCTCTTATCACATGCTTTTTAATTAGCTTTTCACAACAGGAGACTACTAGTTCATGTGGCCTATATAGATAACATTGTGCTTACACCCGGGGGGGTTATTTAAGATTTAGCACAACACGGTACTAAATGCAAGTCAATAGATAATAAATACAAAGTCATGTGATCAGGGGGCTGTCAGAAGATGCTTAGATACAAGGTAATCAAAGGAGGTAAAAAGTATATTAATTTAACAGTGATGGTTATGCAAAACTGGGGAATGGGTAATAAAGGGATTATCTAGCTTTTAAAACAATAAAAATCCTATTGTAGACTCTTGCTTTAAATCTAGTTCAAGAGTGTACTTGAAGCTATTTTTTTACCATTTAAAATACTTGTGTATACATAGTACCATCACAAAGATAGTTCAGTACTGTAATCAGAAAGGCAATAGTTGTTTTAAGTAAATATAGTCTAACATTTGCATTTTAAACCACAAAAACCAAAAGACCCAGAGAAGATTGTGACTTACTGTTAGGGGAAAATGCTCATTTAAAATAAATTTTATTTTTTATAAAAATATTAATGAAAAAGTCAGATTTCAAATAATTCTAGATTTTGGAATTCCGGATTTGGGGATTTATACCTGTATTAATTTTTGCACAAATTATCTTTAAATCAATTTATGTTTAAATTATGTAATTACTTTGTGCCTTGAACAGCAGCTTAAAGTAACATTTATAAAATGGTAAATATTGCAATTTACGCTGCCCCCACGCGGCTGGAAAACTATTCTGTGGAGAACACTTATCTATTTAAAATTTACTGTCACTACACTTTTCCTTTATAACCAACATTTAAAGGAACAGAATTTAAAAAAGACAAATTAGAGTAAAGGTTTAAATTAAAACAAGTGAAAATTTCCTTTTAGAATTTCTCCACAAATGATGTCACATCCTGCCTTTACTTGACCCTCTATCCACATATATCTATCTTTTATTTTTATTACATGGTGGTGGTGGGGGGGGGGGGGGGAGTTATCGCTGTGATAAATGTGTAAAACACCACCACACTTGTATAATGAAGCAACAATTAAAATGTTACCTTAAACATATCTAAATTAATTAAAAAGACTATGGGCTTGATTACAAGTGGAGCACTAATTTATCGTGCGTTTGCAGCCTCGTGATAAATAACCAGCCATCCCAAGCGGCTGGTTATTGCTACCGCGAGCTTGCAGTAGCAATTAGCACTCAGAAAATTAACAAGAGATCAGATCTCTGTTTAATTTTCTAAATGTCCCCCAATTGCCCCTCCACACACACACTAAGATCCAACAATGACCTGCTCCTTGCATCTTCGACTATCACCTCTTCCCATGCTAAACTGCAGAACTTCTGTCGTGCAGCACCTACCCTCGATCTGTCAGGCTTTGCCCTAATCTCTCTTCCTTTAAATGCTCCCTGAAGACTTTTTTGTTCAGAGAAGCCTACCACCCAACTCAGTAATAAATTAATTTCACTTACCTAACATTTCCCTCATCTACCTCTGCATTAACATCTTTCTCAATCTTGCAGTCCTCCCCTCCTGTTTCTTAACCTCCTACCCTTTTAGATTGTAAGTTCCCACGGGAATAGGGCCCTCGATTACTCCTGTATGTGTTTGTAAAATTTTGTCTTGTCTCTTACAAGTTTGATATCATTGTTTTGTTTAAATCAATTGTACCCAAGTTCGACACTATTGTTTTATTTAAATGAATTGTACCCATCTAAAGCGTTGCGGAATATGTTGGCGTTTCATAAATAACATATAATAAAATAATATATATCCATAAAGCACCATATTAGAATAAGAAGAGAGGAAGAAAGACGAAGCAGTAAAAAATCAATACCTGACTCACTCCTCTCTCTTTCCTCTGTTGCACTGATTTCTGGACGGCTTCACTTAGAGACTTGGTGTATGACAGCAGGGCCCGCAGCTGTGAGTCTGTGAGGACCCACAAAAGGTCATCAAGGATGAGGGACAACTTGGTAGATAAAACCATACAGTCCTTAGTCTGACGGGAAACACATAAGACATAATACAGAAGTGAATAACTGGCTGGAGTGACCAACATATTGATATCATGAAGGGGAGAGGCTGAAGGACAAACGTTAGGAGTTCATTTAACTTATGCAAACATATACACATTATATATATATATATATATATATATATATATATATATATATATATATATATATATATATACACACACATATATATATATATACACACTATATATATATATATATATATATATATATATATATATATGCACACGCTGTATATATCTATATATGTATATATATATATATATATATATATATATATATATGTAAGAGAGAAAGAGGTCACCTGCGCTAAAATCTAGGATATGTAAACATTTTTGGTCTTACCAAGGGAAATAGCTATCAGATATATGTAAAGCTTTCCCAAGTATTGGTGCCTATAGGTAATATGAGTTAGATCAAACTTGGTATAAGTTTAGCGTGCTGCCTCTATATTGAAACAGAGTACCCCTAACTATGTAAAAAAGTGTATAGAAAGAGAAAAATCAATATGAGAGTAAAGGCGCTCAGCTATACAATGTATACTATAAGTATAAGTATATCAAATATTAGTCTTTGTTGGTGAATTTCATCACAGTTGTTGAATCAATTGAGAAATTTCTGCTTACCAGATGTTACCTCAATCATATGAGGTAAGGAATGCGCCCAGATTTAAAGGTGATTCACTGTAATGGACCTTCTGTGTAATGGTGATGTTCCTGGAAACTTGTTGTTAGAATCGGTCCCTCCGCTAGGATTCTTTATAGGAATGAAGATCCTGGACTCTCTTTAGGTAGAGGGATGTAGACTGTAATCCGTCTTTTATATCTTTCTTCAATGGTGGTAGGAATACTTTATTCTTTCTGTATTATCCTTTAGGAAGAAATGCCTTTGGGTGGTGAGAATCCCCGTTCCCTCAGGATGTAGTCAAGCTCACTTTAGCAGCTTTTCTTAGCTCAACTGTAATGTGTTACTCTCCCAGTCAATAACACTCTGGAGGCAGTTGAGCTAAGAAAAGCTGCTAAAGTGAGCTTGACTACATCCTGAGGGAACGGGGATTCTCACCACCCAAAGGCATTTCTTCCTAAAGGATAATACAGAAAGAATAAAGTATTCCTACCACCATTGAAGAAAGATATAAAAGACGGATTACAGTCTACATCCCTCTACCTAAAGAGAGTCCAGGATCTTCATTCCTATAAAGAATCCTAACGGAGGGACCGATTCTAACAACAAGTTTCCAGGAACATCACCAGGACACAGAAGGTCCATTACAGTGAATCACCTTTAAATCTGGGCGCATTCCTTACCTCATATGATTGAGGTAACAGCTGGTAAGCAGAAATTTCTCAATTGATTCAACAACTGTGATGAAATTCACCAACAAAGACTAATATTTTATATACTTATACTTATAGTATACATTGTATAGCTGAGCGCCTCTACTCTCATATTGATTTTTCTCTTTCTATACACACACATATATATATAAAATATATATATATATATCTAAAGATACACAAAGGCCTACCAATATGAAGATTTGTTCTTCCCATTGAGGAAATAAACAAGCCAACTGCAAAGAGGTTTAGGTAATCTCTTACTTAACAAACATCATAGATGTGTCCAACTAGTGGACACTTTAGAATCGATTTATCAAGCCCTTCTTATCCTTTTGACTGTAGGTTCGCACAAGAGAACCTGAAGTCAGAATTTATCAAGCAGCGGCCATTAGACCACTGCTTCCCTACCCTGTTCTCCACCTTTTGATTGGCTGTGCGAGGGCAGAGTTGCACGCGAGCGCAAAGGAGTTGCTGCCTGCCAGAGGAGAGGTTGGGCAGACAGGGGTGAATATGTATGCCCCTGTCTGCCCGTGGAAGATAAATAAAGCTCTTTGTGTGTTGTAAATAGGAAGAAGCAAGGGAGCAGTGTGACACAGTAAAATGTTGTGTTTTGAAGAAACATAAAATCCTCAATATTGTTAGGATATGGCTTAAAAGGACAGTGTACTGTAACTAATTCCCCCTTTTAATGTGTTTCCAATGATCCATTTTATCCGCTGGAGTGTATTCAATTGTTTACAAATAGCTCATTTACTTTTATTCTGCTATTTGAATACTTAAGTATTGGCTATAGAAAAGCAAAGTAAACATAGCCAGCAGAAGAAATTACATTCAAAGTGGGAAAGGTAAGAACTAAAATGTTCTATATAAATTAATCTCTCTATGTACTGTACATAGACAGCGATAAAATAAAGATGTATGCTCTCCATACAAGCACAGGCCATTTTAATGGATTGTGGTTTCAAAGAGCAAAAACTGCTATTTAATTTACAAAAATAATGCAAAAAGAACAATTTTCCATACATTTTATACTCTGCAGTTGGTATAACAAGTCATCAGAACCAATTTTACAGTACACTACCCCTTTAATGATTTTACCCTTGCTAAGCGTATTTGCGATTCAGAAACAATGAAGATAGCACTGCTCTCCAAATGCACCACCACACACTACTCCTGAATCCTATCTGCATGTGGCAGAGGCATGTGAGAACAGTGGAAAGTGCTTTTGGAAGGGGCAATACTGGATTATTTTGAGGGGGTAAACTTTTTAGATTTCATAATTGTCCTTAAAATATAAATTAACAATACTTACATGTTCCATTTTAGTTGGGCATCCCTGATATAGACAATAAGACAGACAGGCGGACAATGGAAGACAGAGCACTGCGGTAGAAGATGACATACCCTTCTTTTGAGTGCCACAAGCAGTCGTCCCCGATTGGTTAAAAGACGTAATGGGGTGCTGGGAGCATTCTCACAGTTTTCAGATGCATCAGCCTCAATACGGAGGGTCTGCCAATTTACTTCTTTAAAGGTGAGAAGCTGTAGAGGTGAGAATATGTGGTCAGATAGTCTTTTACATGTCACCCCAATACCCCTAACCGTAACAATTTGTTGGGTCTGAATTGGTGTTATTTATACTGTCTGTAGTAAGTTTATAGGTGAAGGTTGAGGTTACCTCTCCACGTTGAGGGTGCGTGAGGCGGGTGAAGCGCAGGTCACTCTGCTGCCAATTTGGGCTGACACTATAACTCTGAAGTTGCCAAAGCTGTAGAGATGCTCGGAAAGTGCGGGATTCAATCTTTATGCTAACACAGCCAACCTCTAAGAACATACCTTCAACCACTTTCTCAGCAAAGCCATATTCACTGGATTGCATGGGAAAAAAAGAAAGTCCAGGAAGAGAAAAGAAGCAAAATAAAAAAAGAATTAAAAGAGAAACAAGTTGCAAAGGAAAAGAAATAAGTGGTAATTTACTATATTTTGGACTTCTCTACTTAATATTTTCAAACAGTCTCACCTCCCTCCTGCTGCCATAGCAATGGGGGATGCACCATTCGGTGGTCGAGGGTCCTCACATGTTTTCATTTCAACCTCCACCCTATCTAGGATCTGTAAGAAGTGTTTGATAGAGCTACACAGATATGCCACATTGAATATTTCAGTGTAAAAATTATAGCACAAACATAAAGACCGATAATAAGGTTTGCACAAAATGAACTAACCAGGCAAATGGGATGAGTTTTTAACTTGGTCCATTGTATCTGCAAGACAGATCATTTGTATTAGTTTGACAGAAGGAGAAACCCATCCTGCAATCTGGTGCTTTATATGTTCAAGTTTTACCCACTCACCCGGATGGCAGCCCTGTTACAGTAGACGCGTGTGATGGCCAGCCATGTGGGCAGATCCAGCATGTTCTGGATAGCCTCCTCATCAAGCTGCAGGTCTGAGAGGTGTCCCTCACCCCTTAAAGTACTCAGGTTTATTTGCTCTGGAGACAAGTTCTTGGTGAACCTTGAAATAAAGGAGAGTTATTTGTGGCAACTTTCTACTTATCTAGTAGATTTATATTAACATAAAGCAGGTCCTTTAACATTACTCATAGGAGACAACAACCAACCATTAGAGCTAACCCTATCAGATTCCCTTTTTTTATTCCAAGGATTGCATTATTAATTCATTATCAAAGTGTATTATGATGAACAATTTTATATATATATATATATATATATATATATATATATATATATATATATATAAAAAAAAACTAAATAAAAACAAACAGTGTGTGTGTGTGTGTGTATATATATATATATATATATGTGTATATATATGTATATGTATATGTGTGTATATATATATATATATATATATATATATATATATATATATACACACATACATACACACACACACACATATATACATTATATATATATATACACATATACATACACACACACACACATATACATATACACATATACATACATATATATATATATATATATATATATATATATATATATATATATTTATTTATTTTTTCAGAGAATATGAATAACACAAAAAAATTTCTTTCACTTATGGTTAGTGTTTGGCTGAAGCCATTTATTATCAATCAACTGCTACTCTGTTCAGGATTTAGTGGGTACATAAGTTACACAATAAAGCAGCTATAGTGAGAATTCTTGTTAAAGCCCTGTTTTAAATGTTTCTGACTATTGAATGGATGGATGAATTTGGTTGAAAATTGGTAGCAGACAATCTCTACAGACCTTAAAAATTTAAAGAAAATCCATTTAATAATTTTGAGTTGTTAATTAAAAGGGACACTCAAGGCAAAATTAAACTTTCATTATTCAGATAGAGCATGCAATTTTAAACAAATTTCCAATTTACTTCCATTAACAAAATGTGCAGTCTTTTTATATTTATACTTTTTGAGTCACCAGCTCCTACTGAGCATGTGCAAGAATTCACAGCATATAAGTATATGCATTTGCGATTGGCTGATAGCTGTCACATGATACAGGAGTGGAAATAGACATAACTTTGAAATGTCAGAATAAAAAAAAAAATCTACTACTCATTTGAAGTTCAGACTAAGTGCTATTGCATTGTCTTTTTTGTCATGCATTTGTTTATTATGCAAATCTACTGTATTTACTGGTCATTTAACAGTTTCCCGACTGTACTAATTTGTCTACATCGGAACGAAGTTCCAATATAAACAAATAAGAAAAATTGCGTGATTTAAAATGATGGGATCAGGTCGGGGGGGGGGGGGGGGGGCTATGACGCTAGGCACCCCCTCCAGCCCGCAATACCATTCAGGAAGCGCCTATGGCTTCAGTACAGCCAAACGGCTAGGATATTCCATGCCATCCAAACAGCACTAAAGCCCAGCGCAGTTAGGACAGCATGAAACGTCCTAACGTGCCCAAATGATGTTTCGCATTATGGAGAAAAGAAGGCAAGACTACAGCCAAAACTATTGTACCAATCTTAATGAAACTGGCAAGGAGATGGATCAAATATGGAAGCTTTTTCCTAGCTTACTTTAAAGAACTTTAAACTTCCACCACACTTTTTCAAGAGATTTATCACTGAACTGTGCACCGTCTACCCATCCTGACAACCTAAAAGATGCATTTAGATGGATTAGCAGTGGTGCGGATGGAAATGGATTGCAATAGTTAACCATGAAAGATACGACTAAGTGATCTTCTTTAAAAACAGATTTTAATAACACCTCTACTGTTTGTGAAAATCACGACAGTATGAGTGTGAGTTACAATTAAAAGGGACACTCAAGTCAAAATAAACTTTTATGATTCAGATAGAGCATGCAATTTTAAGACACGTGCCAATTTACACCCATTATCAGATTTTGCACAGTCTTTTTATATACACACTTTCTGGGGAACAAGATCCTACTGAGCATGTGCACAAGCTCACATGGTATACGTATACTAGTCTGATTGGCTGATGTCTGTCACATGATACGGGGGTGAATACTGTTTATTTGAAATTCAGAATAGGTTTTATTTCATTGTCTTTTTATTATACACTTGCTAATTATGCAATTATGCAGCATTTAGTGGTCCTTGAAACAGGGTGGATAAAAATCAACTATAAAGGTTTTATTTAAATAGGATTATTTTTTTTAAATAAAATTAAAAAAAAATCTATCTAAAGATAGTCTACTATTTCAGATACATTATAATCCAAAGGTTATTCATCTTGCAATACAGATTAGTTAATTATGTAGCATGAGGCAGTTTCATTATGGCTGTAATGTTTATTTTATTTTTGGTAAATTAATTCCATTAATCCATTCACAGTGTCATGTTCTCCCAGATATTAGAAGTGAATATCAAATATTCTTGGGTTTTGTAGTTCTCAAAACTGTATTTTTAAAGTATAACATTTTTGCTGCAAAGAAGAGGCATGTTATTTCTGCAGACATAAATTCACAAAGTTGAGAAACAAACCTTAACCCCTTAATGACCGGACCATTTTTCAATTTTCTTCCCCTTAATGACAATGGCTATTTTTACATTTCTGCAGTGTTTGCGTTTAGCTGTAATTTTCCTCTTACTCATTTACTGTACCCACACATATTATATACCGTTTTTCTCGCCATTAAATGGACTTTCTAAAGATACCATTATTTTCATCATGTCTTATAATTTACTACAAAAAAAAAATAATAAAATATGAGGAAAAAATGGAAAAAAAACACACTTTTTCTAACTTTGACCCCCAAAATCTGTTGCACATCTACAATCACCAAAAAACACCCATGCTAAATAGTTTCTAAATTTTGTCCTGAGTTTAGAAATACCCAATGTTTACATGTTCTTTGCTTTTTTTGCAAGTTATAGGGCCATAAATACAAGTAGCACTTCGCTATTTCCAAACCACTTTTTTTCAAAATTAGCGCTAGTTACATTGGAACCCTGATATCTGTCAGGAATACCTGAATATCCCTTGACATGTATATATTTTTTGTTAGAAGACAACCCAAAGTATTGATCTAGGCACATTTTGGTATATTTTATGCCACCATTTCACCGCCAAATGCGAGCAAATAAAAAAAAAAAAAACTTTACATTTTTCACAATTTTAGGTTTCTCACTGAAATTATTTACAAACAGCTTGTGCTATTATGGCACAAATTGTTGTAAAAGCTTCTTTGGGATCCCCTTTGTTCAGAAATAGCAGACTTATATGGCTTTGGCACTGATTTTTGGTAATTAGAAGGCCGCTAAATGCTGCTGCGCACCACACGTAAATTATGCCCAGCAGTGAAGGGGTTAATTAGGTAGGTTGTAGGGAGCTTGCAGGGTTAATTTTAGCTTTAGGGTAGAGATCAGCCTCCCACCTGACACATCCCACCCCCTGATCCCTCCCAAACAGCTCTCTTCCCTCCCCCACCCCACAAATGTCCCCGCCATCTTAAGTACTGGCAGAAAGTCTGCCAGTACTAAATAAAAGGAGTTTTTTTTTTTTTTATAAAAAAAAAAAAATATTTTAGCTGTGATGGACTCCTGCCTTAGCCCCAACCTCCATGATCCCCCCCCCCCAGCTCTCTAACCCTCTCCCCTATCTAATTGCGGCCATCTTGGGTACTGGCAGCTGTCTGCCAGTACCCAATTTGCCCCAAAAACCAAGTGTTTTTTGTTATTTTGCTTTTTTTAATTTTTTTCTGTAGTGTAGCAGCCCCCCACAATACCCCTATCCCCCTCCCCCTCCCAGATCCTTTTATATTATTTTAAAAAAATATATTTCCCCCCCCCTCTTCCCTGCTCATTGGTGTCAGTGTCAGTGCCAGCTAATGCACGCGCGCGCGCCCCCGCACGCTCCCGGCACCCGGCGTGCACATTGCACTTCTAGGAACCGGATGCCGGGTAGCGATGGGCCGCCCACCCGCCTCCCTGTTACGCTCCCACCCACCAACGAACCGGCACAGAGTGGCTCTCTCTGCATCGGAGTCTTCTAAATGGTATTGCAGGATGCCTCCATTGCGATCGCTTCCAGCACTCTCTTAGACAACTGACGTACCAGGTACGTCCATTGTCATTAACTGTTAGTTAATGCATGACGTACCTGGTACGTCAGCTGTCACTAAAGGGTTAAAGGGACACTGAACCCAATTTTTTTTCTTTTGTGATTCAGATAGAACATTCAATTTTAAGCAACTTTCTAATTTACTCCTATTATCATTTTTTCTTCGTTCTTTTGCTAACTTTAATTGAAAAAGAAGGCATCTAAGCTTTTTACTTAGTTCAGACCTCTGGACAGCACTTTTTTTTTATTGGTGGATGAATTTATCTACCAATCAGCAAGGACAACCCAGGTTGTTCACCAAAAATGGGCCGGCATCTAAACTTATATTCTTGCATTTCAAATAAAGATACCAAGAGAATAAAGAAAATTTGATAATAGGAGTAAATTAGAAAGTTGCTTAAAATTGCATGCTGTATCTAAACCATGAAAGAAAAAATTTGGGTTCAGTGTCCCTTTAAAATGGACATAAACCCAAAAATGTTTCTTTTATGATTCAGATGAGTATACAATTTTAAACCACTTTCAGACTTACTTCTATTATCAAATTTACTTCATTCTCTTGGTATCCCTTGTTGAAGGAAAATCAGTGCAGTACTGGGAGCTAGCTAAACACATTGGGTGAGCCAATGACAAGAGACATATGTGCATCCACCAATTATCAGCTAGCTCCCAGTAGTTGCTGCTCCTGAGCCTACATAGGTATGCTTTTCAAGAAAGGATGCCTAGAGAATGAAACAAATTTCATAATAGAAGTACATTGGAAAGTTGTTTAAAATGTCATGCTCTGGCTTCCGGAGGAGGAGCTCAGGTGTATGGTCACGTAAGACACCTGCTCTGATTCACCTTCTTTCAAGCCTGATGGCGGGAAATCTGCGCCCAAAACCCTAGACCCTGGGCGGCTTGAATAGCCAAAATTACCGCTACCGGAGTCTGAATTAGTGCCACTCCAAAGCACTAAAACTGCATTAAGTAGTACTCTTAAGGACTTACAAAGTTTTCAGCAAAACTCTCTCTGTTTTCTGACACTCAAAATTACTAATAACCTGTTAAAATAAATAGTGGAGAAGCACAGAGAGGATAACTATTGGCTAAATCAATAAACCCAATGCCGGTAATATTTTGAACTTTTCCTCATTGCTGGCTCCTCTGAGCGGCCGTTGCTACCAACTCAGAGGACAGAACTGTAACAAATCTACGGCAGAGAAGCTGGGACCTGTTTAAAACAGCGCAGGATCTTACATAAATATTGCTGCCCTGGCTTTAATTCTACCTGTCCTTTCATAGTTTCTGAGGTGAACGAACCATCCTGACCAGGACTTAGCATACGGCCTCTTTTTGATCTTGCTGATCTTCGCATCTCCTACCTGGTTTGGAGTGAGGATTCCTGGCTCGTCGGCTGCTGCTGGCCTTGGCACGGACCTTCATGTCCCTTGATGCGCGGAGATCTTGCCGACGGAGGTAAGCGGAGGCGCAGTGATATCCTGGGCGCCGTATTCGATTGGTCCGGACTTCCCCTCCCACCGGTGCTGCGTGAGGGGTCCGGATCTTGCTCCTGCACTTTCTCGTCCATCTGGATCCTGACGGCTGCCATTTTCCTGGCGTTCGATCTGAGCTGTCTCAGGCAGCTCGCTCCGGGATTTTTTCTTTCCCAGCTTGTCCGGTGCTTCCCCTCCCACCGGTGCTGCGTGTAGGGGAGGCCCGGTCTCTTAGAGGAGTCGCCCTGAATACTCTGTGCCCCTGGTCAGGAATGGGTAAAGTATGCAACACATACATTGACTCTTGTATGTATTCCCTCAGTATCATTCAAAAAACATACCGCACAATATAATATCTCTCTCTACTGCAATTCAGCAGCCACCAGAACTTACACCTGAAATACTTTGACTTTCTCTGCTACATTTACAAAAACTCATACAAAGACTGTTACCTCGAGAATGGACTTATTTACTTACTCCACGATAAAAACTGTGGGCTGATAGCAACTGTTTTGACCCATGATTTAACAAATATCTAATTCTTTTTTCTTTTGGCTTTTTTTTTTTTTTTTTTATAGAGATATTTAATTAAGGCATTGAAGAGTACCCTTTACATATCTATATAGGTACAGAGTGAAAAGCCCATATCAAACTAGGGCTCTATATAGAGAAGGAAAGGGAGAAAGGGGGGAAGGAGAGAGGAAGGGGGGGGGAAGAAGAAAGGAGAGGGGGGTAGTATAATCGTCTCCCCTACGAATATTTACAAATTAAGACACAAATACCTTCCTTCACAGAAAGGCTTATGATAAATTTGAACATATAGCCTTATTGAGAAATAAAGTACAAAAGTTACTAACTAGTTAGATACTGGAAAAGATCCTCAACTTTCTCATATATAGCTAGATCAGTATTCTTGGTTATAAGTCCTGATATAATAACTAATGATGCCATCCTAAGTTACTGATGATAGAAACTAGGGGAGTTTAACCCCTTTGTTGGTACTTTTTTGTTTGGTATCGGAGATATATATAAAAAACATTATTTGTATCAATATTATTTTGATGTTACCAGGTGCATAAAATCTGAATAATTGAATTAACTCCACACAGGGAAAGGCCTGATATTTAAATATGTGAGAACAATGTATTAGCTTTCACCTAAGTGATTTTTTATCTTTTCTGTATAGAAATATAAAAAAAAACTGCCTGATTAAACATAGCAATACCAATCTGCTACTGTCGCATAGAGGCATAAGAAAGCATCTACTCTACATATTACTATAAACTAATTTTTCTGTTCAGATTTACACTCTGACGAATATCTTGTATATTAAATATGGATTACTAGGGCTGATAACATACGGTCAGAGTGTTATTACCTATCATCCTTTTTACTCTTGAAGGTTGAAGGGAATATATACTCCTTTTGTGTAAGTAGATGCAGTAAATGCCTCTTTGAGTTTTTTACCTGGTCTAAAGTATTTTTTAAATTAACCTGTTAAGCTTTTAAAGCTAAATATTCTGAGTTCCTAAGCTCTCAACATTAGTGCCTATCAGACCAGATTAACTATATAGGCAATTGCTTGCTATTAATATAGTATTAGGATCTGAGCATTTCTCAGAATCTTGCTACTTAAATTGCTATCAACCCCTTATAATTTTGCCTTTGCCAGAATTAAATACATGAATAAGGTTTATTTACAATTAGAATAAATTGCATTTACCTAGGATCTTACACTAGTCACCTTAGGTCACTATAAATACAGATCACTGCACTTTTTTTATATATCACTGCCCACAAGTATACCCTTTTAAAATATAATTCCCTTCACCTGTGTTAGCACTGTCACGTCCTCACATTACTTCACTTTTTTCCCCTCCCCCTTTCCCTTTTTTTTTTTTTTTTTTTCCCCTCTCTCTTACACGTTTTTTTTTCCTTTTTTTTTTTCTTTCTCACCTCCCTCACTCACTACACAATTCCCACTTTGCACATCTACATTTTTCCCTGCTCTTTCTTTATCTCCTATGCGGGGTCTGACTCACTCTTTATGCACTTTCCAAACACTTTTTCACAAGTACACTCTTTTTTACACAAATTAACTTTCTCACTCTCAGCACATGGACAAATTTTTCCATAATTTGTCCAAGACTCCCTCTCCCGCCATGGCGGCTCGTAATAAGGATAGAAAACACAAAGGCAATTCAGAGAACACTAGTGACAGCCAAGCGATTGTATCAAATAGTTCTACAGTGCAGGAAGCAATAAATATTCAAAGCTTAGTTGTAAGTATTTCAGACGCTCTTTCCCCTAAATTTGATGCTCTGCGAACTGAAATTAAGCAAGATATCTCGGTATTAACTCAGGAAGTACGACAATTTTCTAATAGATTACAAGAAGTCGAGCAGAGGGTGTCGGACCTTGAGGATTTGACAATGTCGCATAATTCTAAACTGGAGGGCCTAAATACTAAAATTCAAAAAGTCTATAGCAAGCTAGAAGACCTAGAAAATCGTTCTAGGAGAAATAATATTAGAATTATAGGACTCCCAGAAGAGCAACAATATGAAAATCTCTCCTCTTTCATATCTAAAACATTACCTAAAATTCTTAATATTCCATCTGACTACCAATCTATTATTGTTGAAAGAGCGCATAGACTTGGCCCATCTCGCACAGATATGAAAGGTGGAAAAAGGCCTAGACCAGTTATTGCGAGATTGTTAAATTTTCAGGATAAGACGGTCTTACTTCAACACTACCGCAAGTACCAGCCAATCAGTATTGGAGGGGTTCCAATCCTGATTTTTCAGGATTTTTCGGCTGATACAGCGTCAAAAAGAAAAGAACTAGTTCCTATATGTACTAAATTTATACAGCATGGCTATCGGGCCACCATAATTTACCCTTCTAAACTTAAAGTCACAGTAAATGAGATCACACACTGGTTTCAGGAAGCTCATAAAGCTGAAACTTTCTTTAATTCACTAGACCCACCTCCTTAATAAGAGTATAGTCTAAATATGTCAATCAATGAATAAATGAAATGCAGGTTCTAAATGGGGGATACCCCGTGACTCTCTATCAAGTGGGTCATGGGGCAAGGGGTGGGTATTCTCTGTGGGGTTTTGTTTTTTGTTTTTTTTGTTTTTTTCTCTCCCCCCTCTCCCTCTTGTTTTATAAAAGGTAACGATGGTAGATAAATATAAAGTAGTCTCTTGGAATGTGGGAGGTATCTCAACACCTACTAAGAGAAAGGCTATTCTTGCTCAGTTACAGAAAACACAAACAGACATAGGTTTTATACAAGAAACACACCTAAGTACAGAGGAATCTTTAAAATTAAGAGCCTCATGGGTTAAGGAAGTTTATTTTGCACCCAGTGTGAGAAGGAAAAGGGGAGTAGCTATACTAATAGGGAAGAAAATTGATTTGGTGGTTATTCACTCTGAGGCCGATCCTGGGGGGAGGTATGTTCTATTAAAGATTAAAATTGCCCACAAGGTTTATACACTCTGTAATGTATACGGACCCAATGTCTTTGACCCTGAATTCTGGGATACTCTTCAGTCTAAGCTTATTGTATATGCCACCGGGCACTTAATTATCGGGGGGGATTTCAATATGGCAGTACAATGTCCAATAGATAGATTGAGATGTAACACCAAACGGCTGAAACAAAAAAAAGATAATCTGGAATCTAAGATGCTTAAGAAAATTATGCAGAACCTAGGAGTACGAGATATTTGGCGGGCACAAAACCTTGATGTTCAGAAATACACTTGCTTTTCCAAAGCCCATAAAACTCTTTCACGCATTGATATGTTCTTGATCGATGAACATATACCCATCTCTCAGGTCAAATCTGAAATAGCTCAGATTACACTATCAGATCATGGTCCTATCTCCCTTGAACTCCATAATATGCATTCACAACCTACCCCATCTCGTTTCTTATTCCCTTATTTTTTGACGCCTGATCTTAAGTTTAAAAATTGGCTCAAAAGTAAATTTGAGGAATACGTGCATTTTAACAGCGAATATCTAGATCGTCCCGATATATTTTGGGAGGCTGCAAAAGCAGTGATGCGGGGGGAGATTATAGCTTACAGGGCCGCGCTTTTGAAAAAGATGAGATTTAGAGAGAAGGAAGTAGGTAAATTTTTGATTAATTCATATAATCAATTTCTCATGAATAAAACTCCTTTAAATTGGGCGAAATATGTCCGCGCTAAAAATGAAAGGGACACATTTATATTGCAACAAGAGGCCCAAAAGGAACTGAAACTTCAGGACAAAATGTATAGGTTTGGCAATAAATCTGGTAGAATGCTGGCTAAATTAGTAAAAAATGAGAAAAAGCAGTCAAGTATTGAACAACTTCAATATAAAGGGAAATTATTGCTAAAATCTGAAGATATCTCACAGGCATTATTTGAATATTTTCAAGAACTTTATGCATCCAAATCATATGATACAATGAACTCTGATGAGTTCTGGAGTAAAATTATTTGCCCCACATTATCAGCAGAATCTGCCGACACCTTAAATTCTCCCATTACTATAGAAGAAGTTGAGAAAGTGATTACTAAATTATCTTCAAATAAAGCAGCTGGTCCAGATGGACTTCCTAGTGAATTCTATAAAATATTATCCGCGGAAAGTGCCCCTTTGCTGTGTAATCTTTTCAATAACTATTACATAAATGCTAAACCTGTTCCATCTTCCTTCGCTGCGTCTTTCACGACTTTAATACTTAAGCCTGGCAAAGATCCTAAATGTAAGGAATCATATAGGCCAATAGCCCTTTTGAATTCAGATTACAAAATTTTAACTACAATATTGGCATCTAGACTTCAGGGGGCACTAGGTAAAATCATTCACTCTGATCAAGCAGGGTTTTTAAACAAACGTAATTCCTCTGCAAAGATTAGAGAGTTACTGGTTGTTGCAGAGTATTTTGGGAATTTATCGGGCTCAGAGGAGCGGGGAGAGGGCGCCCCTGACCTTGCTATCCTATCTATTGATGCTGAAAAGGCTTTTGATTCTATCATTCATAAACACATAATAAATTCATTAATGCAATTTGGTATTAGAGGTAAGTTCTCTAAATTTGTGGAGAATTTATATAGCCAGCCCTCTACAAGACTCATAATAAACAATAATCTCACACTTGATATATTACTGGGCAGGGGGACGCGTCAGGGGTGCCCCCTCTCCCCGCTTCTCTTTGATGTTTCTATTGAACCCCTAGCAATCTGGATAAGACAATTTCTTGAGGGTATAAAAATACATAATTACGAGATAAAAATTGGATTATATGCAGATGACTTGCTTTTGTATGTGGCTAACACTAAAGTTAACATTCCCAAGCTGATATACATAATGGATCACTTTGGATCCTTCTCTGGATATAAAGTGAACTTGACAAAATCGGAAATATTCTGGCTTAGGAAGAACGCTACATCTCTTTTAAATATACCTTTCCGGGAGGTCACGGACTCTTAAGTATCTGGGGATCTGTATTCCGGTTAACTCTTCAGATTTATATAATTTCAACATTCCACCAATATTGAAAATTATTAGAGATAAACTTAAGTCATGGCAGAACTTACCTATATCAATCTCTGGTAGAATCGCACTATTTAAAATGGTTCTTCTCCCAAAGTTGCTTTACATTCTTCAAAACACTCCGATAATTTTATTAGAAAAAGATATTCGTACACTTAACAGTTCACTTATACAGTTTTTGTGGCAGGGGAAAAGATCAAAGATTTCCATTATCAAATTGTCAATTTCAAAGGAATATGGTGGACTTGCACTACCAGATCTAAGGCTTTATAATCTTTGCTTCTTGGCACGGATAGCAATTGACTGGATTTCATCCAATAATTATGTCTTAAATAATGAACTTGAAACAGACGTTTGCACCCCGTACCTCCCAATAGCATTATTACATTCTGTAACAAAAGAAGTACCTGCGGAAATTAAGAAACTGAAAACAATCTTTAACCCACTTAAGGCATGGCATAAAATCGCCAACCTCCTATCAATTAATGCTAAGGCTTCCTCTTATCTGCCCTTAAGAGGAAATCCGAAATTTCAAGCAGGCCTTAATTCGGCTGTCTTTAAAGGATGGCATAATGCTGGTCTGAGTAAAGTTTATCAAATAATAGATGGGAATAGGGGATGCATTAAAACGTTTCAGGAATTAAAAACAGAATTTAATCTATCTAACAAAGATTTCTTTGCTTATCTACAGGCAAGGCATTTTGTCTCGGAAATAACTAAGGAAAGGGGTTGGAGCTGGGGACTAGGAAAACTGGAAGACTGGCTTGTATTAGCCAGGAATGGACATATGTCCATAGCTCCTTGTTATCATTACCTTAATGCTAGTAAAGGTCTTCCAATTTTATCCAAAATGGCAGCGGATTGGAACATATTAATCCCTCAGGGCAATGTCGAACCAAAGCTGCTTCAATTATCATTAAATAAAATTGCTCAGACCACACTTTCCGCTACCTGGCGTGAATCACAGGTTAAACTTCTTCATAGAGCTTACTTTACACCTGGGAGGGGCCTCAGATGTGGCAATTTTGGATTTAATAGGTGCCCCAAATGTGCATATCCTGCAGCAGACTTATCGCATATGTTCTGGGCATGTCCTAAAATAAGAAACTTTTGGCTCAAGCTAGAATACTGGCTAAAAACTGTTTTAAAGATAGCCCCTGTGACTTTAACATTTTTTCAAATAGTATTTTGTGTAAATAGGGGACCTGGTAAGCAAGTTAATGAAAAAATAGTAATTTCTTCTATTCTGGCTACCAGGTACCTAATTTGCAAAAAATGGAAAAGTCGAGCACTTCCAAGTATTGTTGAAGTAAAGAACTGCATGAAAAAACAATGCATACTTGAGCAAAGAGATACAAATATAGACAATGAACAAGATATTAGGAAATTTTTTAGCAAATGGGCAATATTTTTAAAGATATTTCCCACTACTGAAATAAATCATATAATTTTTCCATTTTGACACTCAGAAACAGTCCTGCTAGGAAACTGGTAGGTGGTTGAAGGGAGATGTGGAGGGAGACTGGGTAAAGGGGGTTTCCCTTTCCCTTTTTTTTTTTTTTTTTTTTTTTGCTTTGTTTTGATTTGTTTTGTTTTGTTTAGTTTTGTGTTTGTTTGTTTGTTGATTTGTTTTGTTTTTCATTTGTTGGTTTTAGTTGTTTTTTTGAGAATAGAACAAAAAGCACCAACAGAGTATATTTACATAATTAATAGAGGATAGTTTCTTCCAGATCTGGATTGGTCTTTTCATTTCTTTTATTTGTTTGTTTATGTGAATCTACATTATGCAGGTATTATTACTATTTTTGTTTTTTAAGGCCTCTTTTACGGCTTGGAATGGAAAAGCCAATGATGTGTTTGTATTATATTTACTCTGTTGGATTATAAATAAAGAATTAAAAAAAAAAAATGTCATGCTCTATCTGAATCATTAAAGTTGAATTTGACTTATTTAATCCCATTATTCACCTGCAATCCTAAATATACAGAATCCTTAATAAGTCCTTATTAGGTTTCAAGAAGCTCAATAAATAGACAATTGTTTGGATCTTTTTATGAAGCTGCGGCAGACAGGGGTGCACATACATTTTGTGGTGCCACATGATGTTGTGCATTAATTTGTTTAATAGAATCGGCCCTATACTGTATACTTTGAAAATTTGGGATTCAAATATTTGATTATATTTGTAAAACTTTTAATTTTTTCCCCCAATTCCCATTTTACGCTGCACGCACATGCGCACTAAAGGCAACTCGCCTGTTAAAATCATGGACCCTCTGATGCAGCTTATTAAGCTGATCGTGAGGAGTCGGGCCATGTGCGCATGCACGGTATTCTGCACGCAGGCGCAATGCAGTCTAATGCCCATAGAATTCCTCAACCCTTTGCTTAGACCTAAACAGCTGATTTTTGGAGGTTGGGCCGTTTGCGCATGCGCAGTGAGTACCACACGACTCCAACAGCTGATGTCACAACACCGGAAGTGACACGGGTCCGGAATTTTTATGCGTCGAGACTAATTTTAGAACGCCGGACCATTTTTGGTTCAGACCCTGAGTAGCGCTTGCTGAATGGTGGCTACATTTAGCTTACATTCTTGCTTTTCAAATAAAGATAACAAGAGAACGAAGAAAAATTGATAAGAGTAAATTAGATAGTTGCTTAAAATTGCATGCTCTATCTGAATCATGAAAGGAAAAAAAATTGGTTTAGTATCCCTTTACGGGCTCAACCTATCCACATTATTAAATGCATACCTAATAGTTCCAAACTAGAAAAATCTACAAAATACACAATTGATTAAATAATACCATACAATGCTGTAATATTGTTAGTATAATGCTTCTAACCCTTGAAACTGTGTTACGTGACATCAAAAGAAACGTGTTTGACACCCTGTATTTGCACGTTGTTTTATGTGGAGAAGAAATAAAGGACTGTGGTTTTACTGTTACATCCTATCTGGGTTGAATTTCAATTCGTGGGTGAGAATATTTGGGGGGGGAGGTTTTGGTTCGATATGGTTAGAAGCTGTAGTGAGGCTTCTCATCCTGGGCACCAGAGTGAAGGCATTTAGTTTCTAGAGAAATTGTTTTGCAAGTCTACAGTGTGAAGAACGCTGAACTCCTTAGAGCAAACAGATTTTAAAGGGACATTAAACACTTTGAGATGGTAACATAAAATGATTAAAGGGACATGAAACCCAAAATATTTATTTCATGATTCAGATAGAAAATACAATTTTAAACAGCATTCCAATTTACTTCTATGATCTAATTTCCTTCATTCTTTAGATATCCTTTGTTGAAGAAATAGCAATGCACACGGATGAACCAGTCACACAAAGCATCTATGTGCAACCATCCAATCAGTAGCTACTGAGCCTATTTAGATATGCTTTTGAACAAAGGTTATCAAGAGAATGAAGAAAATTAGATAACAAAAGTAAATGGGAAAGTTGTTTAAAATTGCATGCTCTTTCTCAATCATGAAAGAACAAATGTGGGTATATATATATATATATATATATATATATACATATATATATATATACATATATACATATATACACACACATACATACATAAAGACTCATCATCCAAAGGAGGAAGAATTGGGACCAAGGACTCAAAACTTGATGCAAAGGTTTATTCAGCAACGTTGTTCATTACAAGGTAAATATCCAAGAAGACACCTGACGCGTTTCGCACATGCGCTTCATACATACACACACATATGCATACACACACATACATATAAAGTACTGTCAACACACCACTGACAGAAATGCAGCCCCAAGCCTGGACAGAGCCTCCACCATGTTTCAACTCTTCTTCTCACATACTACATAGAAACATAGAATTTAACGGTAGATAAGAACCAAAAATGCCCATCGAGTCTACCCATATTACATGTTACTTTTTTCTTAGGATAGCCTTCTGCATGTCCCAGGCATTTTTAAATTCATTTAAAGTATTTGTGTTTACCACCTCAGATTGGATCGAAGATTGAACCCAAAATTTTCAAACTTGGATTTCTCAGTCCATAATACTCTTTTCCACTGATCTTCATTCCAATCTTTGTGAGCTTTAGCATATCTTAACCTTTTTACCCTTTTCCCCTTCCAAAAAAGTGGATTCTTGACTGCTACTCTTCAACAAAGACTATTCCTGATCAAGCTTCTTCAGACTGTAGAACGGTCAACTTGGCATCCGGATGAAGCTGCCAAATGCTGAGCCAGGCCAGTGCTGGACTTTTTCCAGTCTCTCAAAGAAGAAACTGAGAAATTTCTCATCAGAGTTTGAGTTTTTATGGCCTTCCAGTCCTTTTTTGTCCTTGACCTCTCCTGATTCTTTAAATTTCTTTTAACAGCTTGAATACCAAATCTTGAGTATCTAGTTTATTTGCGGATTTCCCTTTAAGAGTGGCCTTGCTGATGCAAAAGTATGATTTTATGTCTGTCAAATTCTGTGATCTTTGGCATTTTGAATGGAATGATGTGATTGAAAGTTGATCTTATTAGCAAGCTTCCAATTAATTAAACTCATACCACATGTATATGTAATGCTCAAGCATGTCTTGCACAAACCTGGTGTAATAGACCTTTTTCACAGTAGTCATTTTAACATGAAATAATAGGACAAATACAGGTGTTAGCAAGGACATTAATTAGGGTTTCATTAGAGTTTACGAGAGCCAGGTTCCTGCTATTGCTCAAGTGCAAGGGGAAGCCACACTAAATACTTGCCACTTTAGCCTACAGAAGCAGTTTTTTTCTGATTTTTTTTGTCCCTGTTTTTTAATACTGCATAATATCCCGTATTTCCTGGTTGTAATCTAATAGATTGACTGGGAAATAATTATATATGGTCATTATACCATTGCTAAAACAACAAATCTAATGGTGGACTAAGACTTTTGCACAGTACTGTATATAAAAACTCTGCAATATACTTACATTATTTATTTTGATCCTTTTTCCTGTAATTCTATTTTGCAAATAGGAGGTTTTCAGTTCCTGTTAGAAGTGGAAGTGCAGAGCACTTATTTTTCACACAGCCATTGGCTGAACACTCTTGTGACCTATTTAAAACTGTCCCAAACTGGCTAAAGCAGAGACGGTAACCTAATTTACAACATGGCAGCACTCATTGCTTTATAGACATTAAATATTGACAAAATAAGTATATAATACATCTACATGTTATTCTCAGACTAATCTTTTCTTTCAATGCTTCAATCTAGCACTTGTTTAGTATTTAATGTCCGTTTAACTGAGAGAGCAGGCCTAACATGGATTTAGAGTTATAGTATGGTATTACATGGTGTAATACTACATCTGTTTAATTCTTGCATTCAACCTTAAAGGGACAGTAAAGTCCAAAAAAAAAAAAAGAAAAATTTCGTGATTAAAATAGGGCATGTAATTTTAAACAACTTTCCAATTTACTTTTATCACCAATTTTGCTTGGTTCTCTTGGTATTCTTAGTTGAAAGCTAAACCTAGGAGGTTCATATGCTAATTTCTTAGACCTTGAAGGCCGCCTCTAATCTAAATGCATTTTGATAGTTTTTCACCACTAGAGTTCATTAGTTCATGTGTTTCATATAGATAAAATTGAGCTCATGAACGTGAATTTACTGAGGAGTGAGCACTGATTGACTAAAATGCAAGTCTGTCAAAAGAACTGAAATAAGGGGGCAGTTTGCAGAGGCTTAGATGCAAAGTAATTTTTCAAATAAAAGATAGCAAGAAAAAAAATTATAATAGGAGTAAATTAGGAAGTTGCTTAAAATTGCATGCTGTATCTGAATCATGAAAGAAAACATTTGGGGTAGTATCCCTTAATGATATGACAACTAAACTTCTAAATGTGTCAAGGGTATGGTCAGGGGCGTATTACTGCATAGGCCAACAAGTCCTGTGCCTAGGGCGGCAGATTGAGGAAGGGCGGCACTTTTTAGTTCACTGTTCCCTTAAAAAACAGAATTTATGCTTACCTGATAAATTACTTTCTCCAACGGTGTGTCCGGTCCACGGCGTCATCCTTACTTGTGGGATATTCTCTTCCCCAACAGGAAATGGCAAAGAGCCCAGCAAAGCTGGTCACATGATCCCTCCTAGGCTCCGCCTACCCCAGTCATTCGACCGACGTAAAGGAGGAATATGCATAGGAGAAATCATATGATACCGTGGTGACTGTAGTTAGAGAAAATAATTCATCAGACCTGATTAAAAAAACCAGGGCGGGACGTAGACCGGACACACCGTTGGAGAAAGTAATTTATCAGGTAAGCATAAATTCTGTTTTCTCCAACATAGGTGTGTCCGGTCCACGGCGTCATCCTTACTTGTGGGAACCAATACCAAAGCTTTAGGACACGGATGATGGGAGGGAGCAAATCAGGTCACCTAGATGGAAGGCACCACGGCTTGCAAAACCTTTCTCCCAAAAATAGCCTCAGAAGAAGCAAAAGTATCAAATTTGTAAAATTTGGTAAAAGTGTGCAGTGAAGACCAAGTCGCTGCCTTACATATCTGATCAACAGAAGCCTCGTTCTTGAAGGCCCATGTGGAAGCCACAGCCCTAGTGGAGTGAGCTGTGATTCTTTCAGGAGGCTGCCGTCCGGCAGTCTCATAAGCCAATCGGCTGATGCTTTTAAGCCAAAAAGAGAGAGAGGTAGAAGTTGCTTTTTGACCTCTCCTTTTACCAGAATAAACAACAAACAAAGAAGATGTTTGTCTGAAATCCTTTGTAGCCTCTAAATAGAATTTTAGAGCACAAACTACATCCAAATTGTGTAACAAACGTTCCTTCTTTGAAACTGGATTCGGACACAAAGAAGGCACAACTATCTCCTGGTTGATGTTTTTGTTAGAAACAACTTTCGGAAGAAAACCAGGTTTAGTACGCAAAACCACCTTATCTGCATGGAACACCAGATAAGGAGGAGAACACTGCAGAGCAGATAACTCTGAAACTCTTCTAGCAGAAGAAATTGCAACCAAAAAAAAAACTTTCCAAGATAGTAACTTAATATCTACGGAATGTAAGGGTTCAAACGGAACCCCTTGAAGAACTGAAAGAACTAAATTGAGACTCCAAGGAGGAGTCAAAGGTTTGTAAACAGGCTTGATTCTAACCAGAGCCTGAACAAAAGCTTGAACATCTGGCACAGCCGCCAGTTTTTTGTGAAGTAAAACAGATAAAGCAGAAATCTGTCCCTTCAAAGAACTTGCAGATAATCCTTTCTCCAAACCCTCTTGTAGAAAGGATAGAATCTTAGGAATTTTTATCTTGTTCCATGGGAATCCTTTAGATTCACACCAACAGATATATTTTTTCCATATTTTATGGTAAATTTTCCTAGTTACAGGCTTTCTAGCCTGGACAAGAGTATCAATGACAGAATCTGAAAACCCACGCTTTGATAAAATCAAGCGTTCAATCTCCAAGCAGTCAGTTGGAGTGAAGCCAGATTCGGATGTTCGAATGGACCTTGAACAAGAAGGTCCTGTCTCAAAGGTAGCTTCCATGGTGGAGCCGATGACATATTCACCAGGTCTGCATACCAAGTTCTGCGTGGCCACGCAGGAGCTATCAAGATCACCGAAGCCCTCTCCTGATTGATCCTGGCTACCAGCCTGGGAATGAGAGGAAACGGTGGGAATACATAAGCTAGGTTGAAGGTCCAAGGCGCTATCAGTGCATCTACTAGAGTCGCCTTGGGATCCCTGGATCTGGACCCGTAGCAAGGAACCTTGAAGTTCTGACGAGACGCCATCAGGTCCATGTCTGGAATGCCCCATAATAGAGTTATTTGGGCAAAGATTTCCGGATGGAGTTCCCACTCCCCCGGATGGAAAGTCTGACGACTCAGAAAATCCGCTTCCCAATTTTCCACTACTGGGATGTGGATTGCAGACAAGTGGCAGGAGTGATTCTCCGCCCATTGAATTATTTTGGTCACTTCCTCCATCGCCAGGGAACTCCTTGTTCCCCCCTGATGGTTGATATATGCAACAGTCGTCATGTTGTCTGATTGAAACCTTATGAATTTGGCCTTTGCTAGTTGAGGCCAAGCTTTGAGAGCATTGAATATCGCTCGCAGTTCCAGAATGTTTATCGGGAGAAGAGATTCTTCCCGAGACCATAGACCCTGAGCTTTCAGGGGTTCCCAGACCGCGCCCCAGCCCACCAGACTGGCGTCGGTCGTGACAATGACCCACTCTGGTCTGCGGAAGCTCATTCCCTGTGACAGGTTGTCCAGGTTCAGCCACCAACGGAGTGAATCTCTGGTTCTTTGATCTACTTGGATCGTCGGAGACAAGTCTGTATAATCCCCATTCCACTGTCTGAGCATGCACAGTTGTAATGGTCTTAGATGAATTCGTGCAAAAGGAACTATGTCCATTGCCGCAACCATCAAACCTATTACTTCCATGCACTGCGCTATGGAAGGAAGAAGAACAGAATGAAGTACTTGACAAGAGCTTAGAAGTTTTGATTTTCTGGCCTCTGTCAGAAAAATCTTAATTTCTAAGGAGTCTATTATTGTTCCCAAGAAGGGAACTCTTGTTGACGGGGACAGAGAACTTTTTTCTATGTTCACTTTCCACCCGTGAGATCTGAGAAAGGCTAGGACAATGTCCGTATGAGCCTTTGCTTTTGACAGAGACGACGCTTGAATCAGTATGTCGTCCAAGTAAGGTACTACTGCAATGCCCCTTGGTCTTAGCACCGCTAGAAGGGACCCTAGTACCTTTGTGAAAATCCTTGGAGCAGTGGCTAATCCGAATGGAAGTGCCACAAACTGGTAATGCTTGTCCAGAAAGGCGAACCTTAGGAACCGATGATGTTCCTTGTGGATAGGAATATGTAGATACGCATCCTTTAAATCCACCGTGGTCATGAATTGACCTTCCTGGATGGTAGGAAGAATTGTTCGAATGGTTTCCATTTTGAACGATGGAACCCTGAGAAATTTGTTTAGAATCTTGAGATCTAAAATTGGCCTGAATGTTCCTTCTTTTTTGGGAACTATGAACAGATTGGAGTAAAACCCCATCCCTTGTTCTCCTAATGGAACAGGATGAATCACTCCCATTCTTAACAGGTCTTCTACACAATGTAAGAATGCCTGTCTTTTTATTTGGTTTGAAGACAATTGAGACCTGTGGAACCTCCCCCTTGGGGGTAGTTCCTTGAATTCCAGGAGATAACCTTGAGAAACTATTTCTAGCGCCCAAGGATCCTGAACATCTCTTGCCCAAGCCTGAGCAAAGAGAGAGAGTCTGCCCCCCACCAGATCCGGTCCCGGATCGGGGGCCAACACTTCATGCTGTTTTAGTAGCAGTGGCAGGTTTCTTGGCCTGCTTACCCTTGTTCCAGCCTTGCATCGGTCTCCAGGCTGGTTTGGTTTGAGAACTATTACCCTCTTGCTTAGAGGGTGTAGAATTTGAGGCTGGTCCGTTTCTGCGAAAGGGACGAAAATGTGGCTTATTTTTAGCCTTAAAAGACCTATCCTGAGGAAGGGCGTGGCCCTTTCCCCCAGTGATGTCTGAAATAATCTCTTTCAAGTCAGGGCCAAACAGCGTTTTACCCTTGAAAGGGATGTTAAGCAATTTGTTCTTGGAGGACATATCCGCTGACCAAGACTTTAGCCAAAGCGCTCTGCGCGCCACAATAGCAAAACCTGAATTTTTCGCCGCTAATCTAGCTAATTGCAAAGTGGCGTCTAAGATAAAAGAGTTAGCCAATTTAAGTGCTTGAACTCTGTCCATAACCTCCTCATACGAAGATTCTTTATTGAGCGACTTTTCTAGTTCTTCGAACCAGAAACACGCTGCTGTAGTGACAGGAACAATGCATGAAATTGGTTGTAGAAGGTAACCTTGCTGAACAAACATCTTTTTAAGCAAACCCTCTAATCTTTTATCCATAGGATCTTTGAAAGCACAACTATCTTCTATAGGAATAGTAGTGCGTTTGTTTAGAGTAGAAACCGCCCCCTCGACCTTGGGGACTGTCTGCCATAAGTCCTTTCTGGGGTCGACCATAGGAAATAATTTCTTAAATATAGGGGGAGGAACAAAAGGTATGCCGGGCCTTTCCCATTCCTTATTTACAATGTCCGCCACCCGCTTGGGTATAGGAAAAGCATCGGGGGGCACCGGGACCTCTAGGAACTTGTCCATCTTACATAATTTCTCTGGAATGACCAAATTGTCACAATCATCCAGAGTAGATAACACCTCCTTAAGCAGAGCGCGGAGATGTTCTAATTTAAATTTAAAAGTAATAACATCAGGTTCAGCTTGTTGAGAAATTTTTCCTGAATCTGAAATTTCTCCCTCAGACAAAACCTCCCTCCTGGCCCCTTCAGATTGGTGTGAGGGTATGTCAGAACCATTATCATCAGCGTCCTCATGCTCTTCAGTATCTAAAACAGAGCAATCGCGCTTTCTCTGATAAGTGGGCATTTTGGACAAAATGTTTTTAATAGAATTATCCATTACAGCCGTTAATTGTTGCATTGTAAGAAGGATTGGCGCACTAGATGTACTAGGGGCCTCTTGTGTGGGCAAGACTGGTGTAGACACAGAAGGGGATGATGCAGTACCATGCTTACTCCCCTCGCTTGAGTAATCATCTTGGGCAACATCATTATCAGTGGCCTCATTGTCCCTACTTTGTTTGGACACTATGTCACATTCATCACATATATTTAAATGGGGAGGAACCTTGGCTTTCAAACATACAGAACATCGTCTATCTGATGGTTCAGACATGTTAACAGGCATAAACTTGATAACAAAGCACAAAAAACGTTTTAAAATAAAACCGTTACTGTCACTTTAAATTTTAAACTGAACACACTTTATTACTGAATATGTGAAAAAGTATGAAGGAATTGTTCAAAATTCACCAAAATTTCACCACAGTGTCTTAAAGCCTTAAAAGTATTGCACACCAAATTTGAAAGCTTTAACTCTTAAAATAACGGAACCGGAGCCGTTTTTACATTTAACCCCTATACAGTCCCTGGTATCTGCTTTGCTGAGACCCAACCAAGCCCAGAGGGGAATACGATACCAAATGACGCCTTCAATAAGCTTTTTCAGTGGTTCTTAGCTCCTCACACATGCATCTGCATGCCTTGCTTTCCAAAAACAACTGCGCATTAGTGGCGCGAAAATGAGGCTCTGCCTATGACTAGAAAAGGCCCCCAGTGAAAAAGGTGTCCAATACAGTGCCTGCCGTTTTTTTAATACATCCCCAAGATTAAAAGAACTATTTATAGTTATAATCCACTAAATATACTTATAAAGTAATCGTTTTAGCCCAGAAAAATGTCTACCAGTCTTTAAAGCCCTTGTGAAGCCCTTTATTCTTATACTAAACTAAGAAAATGGCTTACCGGTTCCCATAGGGAAAATGACAGCTTCCAGCATTACCAAGTCTTGTTAGAAATGTGTCATACCTCAAGCAGCAAAGTCTGCCCACTGTTTCCCCCAACTGAAGTTAATTCATCTCAACAGTCCTGTGTGGAAACAGCCATCGATTTTAGTAACGGTTGCTAAAATCATTTTCCTCTTACAAACAGAAATCTTCATCTCTTTTCTGTTTCAGAGTAAATAGTACATACCAGCACTATTTTAAAATAACAAACTCTTGATTGAAGAATAAAAACTACATTTAAACACCAAAAAACTCTTAACCATCTCCGTGGAGATGTTGCCTGTGCAACGGCAAAGAGAATGACTGGGGTAGGCGGAGCCTAGGAGGGATCATGTGACCAGCTTTGCTGGGCTCTTTGCCATTTCCTGTTGGGGAAGAGAATATCCCACAAGTAAGGATGACGCCGTGGACCGGACACACCTATGTTGGAGAAATGGGCAGATCCTTATTCTTATGCAGGCGGCGCCTTATAAAATGTTCACTCCAGCCACTCCCACTATGCTTACTGCTTGGTAATTTGTTCTCCTTCAGCAGTAGGTATGTACCCAGCCTTTCCTGATTGCTACTGCACAGTTGTTTCCTGTCATTACGAGGTTTTTTCTCCTCTGCATCCATCTACGAACTCTTATAGCTTTGCCACGCAAAAAGCTGCAAACTTCTCATCACAGTCGGACCTGCTCTATGTCGGCTTCCACACTGTCTCCTGTCACGGGAGACAGTGTGGAAGCTGATATAGAGCAGGCCATTCAAACCCCTTTGTGTCAACTTGTGTGCATGTTATCAGGCCAAAATCACCAGCGTATGTAAACTTTTGATCAGGGTCAGTTGGGTAGTTTCTGTTGTCATTATGATTTAAAAAGAGTAAACACAGTTGATTGATAATAAATAGCTTCAGCCAATCACTAACCATGAGTGAAAGAAAAGTTTTTGTGTTATCATTCATATTCTCTGAAAAATGGCCATGAAATCATAAATGCTGCCAGGGTATTTAAACTTAAGAGCACATATAAATATATATAATCATTGTACACTCTCTCTAGAGGTATATCATTCTGTGAGTATACTGCACTTATATATTAAGGTGCACAGACATACTATGTCAATGTGATATTCTTTGAACACAGATACAGACAGAATTCTTCTGGGAAAATTGTGAAACAGAGAAAAATCCTTTGGAGATCCCTTAGAACAAGCGCCTCTATCTGCCAATATACATTTGATGCTACATTGTAGCTGCAAATTCTCTACTTACTATAAGGAATATCAATGCTGCAGATCAGCTGATTTTGGTGGGGCAGCACTCTTTGGTCCTACTACCTACACACATTTACCATATACACACACTCACCATATACACACACTTACCGCACTACACCCACACACTCACCATATACACACACACTCACCATATATACGCTTACTGCACCACACACACACACTCACCATATACACGCTTACTGCACTACACACACACACTCACAATATACACAAACTTACTACACTACACACACACACCATATACACACACATTATATATACTGTATGTATATATATATATATATATATATATATATATATATATATATATATATATATATATATATATATATATATATATATATATACCTGATAAATTGTCTATATAGCTCCCCCTTAGCTCCACCCCCCAGTCATTCGACCGAAGGTACAGGAAGAAAAAGGAGAAACTACCAGGTGCAGAGGTGACTGAAGTTTAAATCAAAAAAATATAATCTGTCTTAAAATGACAGGGTGGGCCGTGGACTCGTCTTACCATAGAAGAAATCAATTTATCAGGTAAGCATAAATTTACTTTTCTTCTATAAAAGGTAAGACGAGTCCACGGATTCATCCTTTACTTGTGGGATACAATACCAAAGCTACAGGACACGGATGAACGGGAGGGACAAGACAGATGGTTAAACAGAAGGCACCACTGCTTGAAGAACTTTTCTCCCAAAAATAGCCTCCGAAGAAGCAAAGGTATCAAATTTGGAAAAGGTATGAAGCGAAGACCAAGTCGCAGCCTTACAAATCTGTTCAACAGAAGCATAATTTTTAAAAGCCCATGTGGATGCCACCGCTCTAGTAGAGTGAGCTGTAATTCTTTCAGGAGGCTGCTGTCCAGCAGTCTCGTATGCCAAACGGATGATGCTTTTCAGCGAAAAGGCAAGAGAGGTAGCCATAGCTTTTTGACCTCTACGTTTTCCGGAATAGACAACAAACAAAGAAGATGTTTGACAGAAATCTTTGGTCGCTTGCAAGTAAAACTTTAAAGCACGAACCACGTCCAAGTTGTGCAATAGGCGCTCCTTCTTAGAGGAAGGATTAGGACACAGAGAAGGAAAAACAATTTCCTGATTAATATTCTTATTAGTAACAACCTTAGGAAGAAATCCAGGTTTGGTACGCAAAACTACCTTATCAGCATGGAAAACAAGATAAGGCGAGTCGCATTGCAATGCAGATAGTTCAGAAACTCTTCGAGTCGAAGAGATAGCAACTAAAAACAGAATTTTCCAAGATAGAAGCTTAATATCTATGGAATGCATAGGTTCAAACGGAACCCCTTGAAGAACTTTAAGAAATAAATTCAAACTCCATGGCGGAGCAACAGGTTTAAACACAGGCTTGATTCTAACTAAAGTCTGACAGAACAACTGAACGTCTGGAACATCTAGGGACCGGAAAAACATCAGTGTAGGCAGGAACCTCTAGGAATCTGTCCATTTTACACAATTTCTCTGGAACTACAATAGGGTCACAATCATTCAGTCGCTAAAACCTCCCTGAGCAATAAGCGAAGGTGTTCTAGTTTAAATTTAAAAGCCGTCATATCTGAATCTGTCTGAGGGAACATCTTTCCTGAATCAGAAATCTCTCCCTCAGACAGCAAATCCCTCACTTCAGAACATTGTGAGGGTACATCGGATATGGCTAATAAAGCGTCAGAGGGCTCAGCGTTTGTTCTCACACCAGACCTACTGCGCTTCCCTTGCAACCCAGGCAGCTTAGATAAAACCTCTGTGAGGGTAGTATTCATAACTGCGGCCATATCTTGCAGGGTGAAAGAATGACACACACTAGAAGTACTTGTCGTCGCTTGTGCGGGCGTTAATGGTTGTGACACTTGGGGAGAATTAGATGGCATAACCTGATTCCCTTCTGACTGAGAATCATCCTGCGACATACTTTTAGTAGCTAAAATATGTTCTTTGCAATTTATTGCCCTTTCAGTGCATGAGGGACACATTCTAAGTGGAGGTTCCACAATGGCTTCTAAACATATTGAACATTGACTTTCCTCAATGTCAGACATGTTGAACAGGCTAGTAATCACTACAAACAAGCATGAAAACACTTTATTTAGTGAAAAAAATAATCTTAAAAAACGGTACTGCACCTTTAAGAGAAAAAAAGCATACACGTTCTGCAAAACAGCCTAAACATGCACCAAATTTTTCAAAATTTTGTATGCAGACACCATATAGGTATTTAAGATTGCCCCACAAGGAATTTTAACATTTAACCCCTTAATTTGCAAACCGGATTGAAAATAGGCCCAGATCCGGAAAAAACACCCCCAGCACCTTGCCACAGCCCTGTTGTGGCCCTACCTGCCCTCAGGGATAGTAAATGTGGGGTAAAAGCTTCGATTTGGCCCAAAACATACACCAGGGCCCTCAGGAGTTAGAGCTTGCTGCTTGCTGAGAAAAACTAACTGCGCATCTGAGGCGCTAAAATAGGCCCCGCCCATTTCACTTGATGTCTCCACAGCCTCAAAGAACCGCACCAGAGCGATTATAACTAGCCATGTGGGCTCTGAGACCCAAAAGTTAAGCCATGTGTGCCCTCAATAAAGTTGCCCAAAACGTTATTGCCACAAAACGTTAAAGCACTCCCAAATCATAAAAACGTTTGCCCACAAACATTTACAACTCAGTGTCAACCATATTTGTAATTGGCCCCATATGTAAGCTAAGTAATGCCCTTCTTTTAGATCTAGGATTACTGCTTACCCTTACCCTCCTGGGTATAATGTCAGCCTTTCTGAAATACACAGTCTCTCCAGAAAAATATGACTGAACCTACCTCATTGCTGCATAGCATGAAAACGATCCTCACACTGAAGTTTCCTGTACTCCTCAGCCTCTGTGGGAACAGTAATGGACCTTAGTTACAAATGCTAAGATCATCATCCTCCAGGCAGCAGTCTTCATCCATCTGCTGCCTGAGAGTAAATAGTACACACACTGGTACCATTTAAAATAACTAACTCTTGCTTGAAGAAATTAAAAACTAATATTTTATCACCTCTTTCACTTTACCCTTCCTAGTACTTAGAGTAGGCAAAGAGAATGACTGGGGAGTGGAGCTAAGGGAGGAGCTATATAGACAGCTCTGCTGTGGTGCTCTTTGCCAAATTCCTAAATACGCCACTTGGTACGGTATAAAGCTGAACATGTGTAACCCTTACATCTGACTTCTCTGGATGTTACTTGTATTTTATGTTTGTCAAAAAAAAAAACACAACCTAAAATCAGTTGTTTTAGGATTAGCAAGATGCTTATATGGGGTGTTGTTTTCAATGCTTTCTCTGTGGGTATTGTGGGTTTTTGTCAGCAATTCTTTTGTTGATGGAATTTTTTTGTAAACGTTTGCTGTCTCTTTAAGACATTTTTCTTTCATGATTGAGATAGAACATACAATTTTAAACAGCTATCCAATGTACTTCTATTATCAATTTTTTCTTAGTTTTCTTGTTATCCGTTGGTGAAAAGCAGGAAAGTAAGTTCAGGTGTGCGCACGTGTCGGGAGCACTATATGGCAACAGTTTTGCAACAATGTTATACATTAGCAAGAGCACTAGATGGCAGCACTATTTCCTGTCATGTAGTGCTGCAGACATGTGCACGTTACCTATCTAGATATCTCTTCAACAAAAGAATGGGGAAAAAATTGCTAATAGAAGTTGGAAACTTTTTTTAAATTGTATTCTCTGTCTGAATCGTAAAAAAAAAATAGGTTTTTGTCTCTAACTATAATCTTTATATTGCCATACGAATGGGTTTCACTGTAACCCATATGTTTATTGAACGCTGTGTGAAGATTTACATTTCACAATATAGCAGGGCATATGTAGTAGACTAGATTGTTTGTTCCAAGAAGCCTAGCATGTGAAGAAAGCTTTGTGTTAGAGTTTAAGCATGGATCCAAGCTAAAATATGTAAATGCTCTGGCAGAAATAGCACTTGTATATCGTAGCATAAGGGACCGAAAAATTGTATCCAAATATTTAGGTGACCTATATTTTAGTGATTGTGAGTGGTAGGTAACTAAATCACCCTATTACCTTTATGGGTTCTGTGTAAGGTGGTTAAAGCTACCAGGTCATCATAGATAGATTACATGAATGCTTATAAATCTACATCAATGTTTAATCCCTTAGGCTGTAAGGTGTCACATTGATGTATCCAGAATGTTTCACACTGATGTAAATCTATAAATATATTTGGATATCTGTTCGGAGGAATCCAATCAATTACTCTGACAGATTTTTTTGGAATTGCGGACCACTCTAAAATACTCTGATACGCTGTAACTTTCTAGTTTATGCTTAATGTTGTTAATATGCTCATTAAACGTTTTCCTTATGGTTCTTTTTGTTCTACCTATGTAATAAAGAAGACAAATCATAACTGCTGGTAAACATCATAAGTGTTTTATTTATGTTTTATTTTACATTTGTTTGACCCATCTGAGTTGCAGACAGTCTCTCCCTTTGATTTCTGGGGACACATCTCACATTTTGTTACGCCACATCTCCACATGCCGTTAGGTCTAGTGAGCCAATTAGTAGGAAGACTTCTGTATGGGTTTAGTTGGCCGTTTAGGTCCTCTTCAGCTCCCATAGAGAGTACGTCATGAACCGGCATTGGTGCTCTCACTCGCTCCAGGATCCACAGGACGTTTACGAAAGGAGGATTAAAAGCGATCGCTGATGGCTCCATAGGGACGCCGATAGCCGGACTGCTTTTTCGTTGTATATATGATCTGCTTTTACTTTACTGCAAGTCTGTAAGTAAATTAATAAAACTACCACACAGAGTGGGTTGCACTTTTTTTCTACTCTCTATCTTGTTACAGACCGGAGCACAAGGGCAGGTTACAGAAAACCTCCCTTCTTAAAAAGCAGCACCTACACCACTGAAAGGGATTCTACCATAGTCCATAGAAATAATCACTAGAGAACCACAGACTACGTGGACAACATAGTTTGTACATCAACGAATAAAATCATATCATACTCCCCGGAGTTACATCAAGTACTTTTGTTTTCTACTTGCACAGTTGAACTTTGCATGCACTCCATACCACGACAAGATAGGCGATATATAACTAAAGATACATATATAAGAGGCTTTTTATCTTCAAACTTGTTCTTAATCTATAAAGTTTTATATCCAATCACACTTCCTTGTATGCAATATTATTTATAAGGCTTTATATTCTATCACATCTATTTGCATTCAGTATCCAACCTAATATATACTTAAAGTGAAAGTAAATCCTAGCGTTTTACAAACGCTAGGATTTACCATTGAAACAAATAAAGGGCACTTTAATTTAAGAAGTATAAGATACTTCATGTAGAAAGCTCCTTTATTTGATTCAATCGATCGCTGTTTTTAGCTGCTACAGCCGCCCACGGCTTAAAAAATTTTTTTGGCTAAGAGGTGACGTTTTCACCTCTTAGCCAATAGCCGTGCGGAAAATCTGGCTTGGCGCCCAATGTTTAGCCATGCTCTGCTGTAAAAGTGCCCTTTATTTGTTTCAATAGTAAATCCTAGCGTTTGTAAAACGCTCGGATTTACTTTCACTTTAATAAGGAAAGCGCTGGTACTACCTTCTAGGCCATTGGTTAGTTTAAAGGGACATGAAACCCAAAATATTTATTTCATGATTCAGATAGAGCATGCATTTTAAAACAGTTTTCCAATTTACTTTTATTATCAAATTTTGTTTTTTTCGTCATCCTTTGTTGAAAACAGGAAGTTAAGTTCAGGAGTGTGCAAGTTTGCAGCAGTAACAACAGTTTTGCGACATTGTTATACATTAGCAAGAGCCACTAGATGGCATTACTATTTCTTGTCATGTAGTGCCCCAGACATGTGCATGCTACCTATCTAGATAACTCTTCAACAAAGAATAACAAGAGAACAAAGCAAATATTAAAATAGAAGTTACTTGGAAACTTTTTTTTAATTGTATTTTCAATCTGAACCATGAAAGAAAAGTTTCGGTTTTATTTCACTTTAAGTTTAGACTTTAATGCAAAGAGTTGTGAAATTCCAGGTTTCAGATAGGGTTGCACCGATACCATTTTTTTTTAAGACTTAGTACAAGTACCAATACTTTTTTCAAATACTCACCGATACCAATTACTGATACTTTTTTTTTAAGGTCATGTGACAGTTTCCCAAGCACAATACAGACTAATGATTTAGGATAGCGTCTTTATAATTATGAAGAATTGTAACTAAAGACATTATGAAATAATATCACGTTAATTGCTTGTTGTCACAAAGTTGTAAAAACTTGAATTTCACAGAACATGTTGATAAATAAAAATATTACAATAAAATATATTAATAATAACAACAATAAATAACAAATGTAAAATCATAACCAAAAGTGCAATACAGTAAAAAATATAACAGTGCACTGTTTAATCATGGGGAACAACACTATGGGCTAGATTACATTTGACTGGTAAGCTTTACCAATGCTCTCATTACATGTCCAACTCCATTAAAGTCAATGGAGATGGAAATGTGAACAGAGCACTGGTAAAGCTTACTAATCAAATGTAATCTAAATCATGTTCTATAGATTGTAGGATGAGTGTTCATAGGAATTAACTTAATTTTACCTATGAACACCCTTCCTGCAATTATATAAGCTAAGGATGTTCCTCAGAGTACAGTATGTTTTGAGCATAATTGTGCAAGATGAGAACTAGCAGTATAACAGGAAATCTAGCAATTAGAATCATTTTTCAAAAGTTAGTGGCAAGTTCTTTTTAAAGGAACAGAAGCATCTCTGCATGTCCAACTATAAGCCTGTCTCTGCTATCAGTAAGGATGTTTGATGCTAAGCTGAATAGTCTTTTACTTTCCACACTACTGCATCGGGCAGAAATATATTTTTGGGCCATTTTAGCCACAGCTGGAAATCTCAGTTTATTAACGGCCCAAGTTTGTCTGGACGAGGTTCAGTGATCTCTCCCAGGTAGGCTTCCAGCTGTATAGTAGCAGCTTTGGAGCGCTGCTCTCAGACGTAAAATAATACAAATAACAGCAATTTGTACAGGCAGAACAGAAGTGAACAATTTTTAGTTAAGTCTCCTCTCGAGCTTAAAATGAAATGGGAACATTAAGTTTGAAAAAATGCCACAAGATGGTGTATGAGTAAGTTCTAAGATCTGGAGGTATTGGTTTAAAGGGACAGTATACACTCATTTTCATATAACTGCATGTAATAGACACTACTATAAAGAATAAGATGCACAGATACTGATATAAAAATCCAGTATAAAACTGTTTATAAACGTACTTAGAAGCTGTCAGTTTGGCTCTGTTGAAAAGGTAGCTGGAAAGCCCACTGCAAGTGGCAAATAAGACATTCCCCCCCTCCCCCTTCTTTTGCATATGAAAAGACCCTTTACACAAACAGGAGCAAGCTGGAGAAGGTAGCTGACGGTATTCAAATAAAACTTTTGGGCTTGGTTAGGAGTCTTAAAATCAGAGCAATGTTATTTAAAAATAAGCAAAACTATACATTTTTTAAAAAAAAAACTTTATGGGCTATATAAATAGATCCTCTACAAAACATTTATGCAAAGAAAAAATTAATGTATAATGTCCCTTTAAGTATAGGAGTATTTGCACAAGTACTTGTGCAAATACTCTGTATCAACACCGCTATCGATACTAGTATCAGTGCAACCCTGGTTTCAGATCAGTCTTATTGGAAATCTGAAAGGTTGTAGGTTCAAGTAATCTTAAATAGGGACATAACACACTTTGAGATTGTAATATAAAATGTTTAATTATGTGTAGTTTGATGAGGACAATTAGGTATATAGAAGATCAATCATAAAAACAGAGTTTGCAAAAAACAGAATTTATGCTTACCTGATAAATTACTTTCTCCAACGGTGTGTCCGGTCCACGGCGTCATCCTTACTTGTGGGATATTCTCTTCCCCAACAGGAAATGGCAAAGAGTCCCAGCAAAGCTGGTCACATGATCCCTCCTAGGCTCCGCCCACCCCAGTCATTCGACCGACGGACAGGAGGAAATATATATAGGAGAAACCATATGATACCGTGGTGACTGTAGTTAGAGAAAATAATTCATCAGACCTGATTAAAAAACCAGGGCGGGCCGTGGACCGGACACACCGTTGGAGAAAGTAATTTATCAGGTAAGCATAAATTCTGTTTTCTCCAACATTGGTGTGTCCGGTCCACGGCGTCATCCTTACTTGTGGGAACCAATACCAAAGCTTTAGGACACGGATGAAGGGAGGGAGCAAATCAGGTCACCTAAACGGAAGGAACCACAGCTTGCAAAACCTTTCTCCCAAAAATAGCCTCCGAAGAAGCAAAAGTATCAAATTTGTAAAATTTGGCAAAAGTGTGCAGTGAAGACCAAGTCGCTGCCTTTACATATCTGGTCAACAGAAGCCTCGTTCTTGAAGGCCCATGTGGAAGCCACAGCCCTAGTGGAGTGAGCTGTGATTCTTTCAGGAGGCTGCCGTCCGGCAGTCTCATAAGCCAATCGGATGATGCTTTTAAGCCAAAAGGAAAGAGAGGTAGAAGTCGCCTTTTGACCTCTCCTTTTACCAGAATAAACAACAAACAAGGAAGATGTTTGTCTGAAATCCTTAGTAGCCTCTAAATAGAACTTTAGAGCACGGACAACGTCCAAATTGTGTAACAAACGTTCCTTCTTTGAAACTGGATTCGGACACAAAGAAGGTACAACTATCTCCTGGTTAATATTTTTGTTAGAAACAACTTTAGGAAGAAAACCAGGCTTAGTACGCAAAACTACCTTATCTGCATGGAACACCAGATAAGGAGGAGAACACTGCAGAGCAGATAATTCTGAAACTCTTCTAGCAGAAGAAATTGCAACCAAAAACAAAACTTTCCAAGATAGTAACTTAATATCTATGGAATGTAAGGGTTCAAACGGAACCCCTTGAAGAACTGAAAGAACTAAATTTAGACTCCAGGGAGGAGTCAAAGGTCTGTAAACAGGCTTGATCCTAACCAGAGCCTGAACAAATGCTTGAACATCTGGCACAGCTGCCAGTCTTTTGTGTAGTAAGACAGACAAAGCAGAGATCTGTCCCTTTAGAGAACTTGCAGATAATCCTTTCTCCAAACCTTCTTGAAGAAAGGAGAGAATCTTAGGAATTTTTATCTTATTCCATGGGAATCCTTTGGATTCACACCAACAGATATATTTTTCCCATATTTTATGGTAAATTTTTCTAGTTACAGGTTTTCTGGCCTGAACCAGAGTATCTATCACCGAATCTGAAAACCCACGCTTTGATAGAATCAAGCATTCAATCTCCAAGCCGTCAGTTGGAGGGAGACCAGATTTGGGTGTTCGAATGGACCTTGAACAAGAAGGTCCTGTCTCAAAGGTAGCTTCCATGGTGGAGCCGATGACATATTCACCAGGTCTGCATACCAAGTCCTGCGTGGCCACGCAGGAGCTATCAAGATCACCGAGGCCCTCTCCTGATTGATCCTGGCTACCAGCCTGGGAATGAGAGGAAACGGTGGGAATACGTAAGCTAGGTTGAAAGTCCAAGGAGCTACTAGTGCATCTACTAGAATCGACTTGGGATCCCTGGATCTGGACCCGTAGCAAGGAACCTTGAAGTTCTGACGAGACGCCATCAGATCCATGTCTGGAATGCCCCATAATTGAGTTATTTGGGCAAAGATTTCCGGATGGAGTTCCCACTCCCCCGGATGAAAAGTCTGACGACTCAGAAAATCCGCTTCCCAATTTTCCACTCCTGGGATGTGGATCGCAGACAATTGGCAGGAGTGATCCTCCGCCCATTGAATTATTTTGGTCACTTCTTTCATCGCCAGGAAACTCTTTGTTCCCCCTTGATGATTGATATACGCAACAGTCGTCATGTTGTCTGATTGGAACCTTATGAATTTGGCCTTTGCTAGTTGAGGCCAAGCTCTGAGAGCATTGAATATCGCTCTCAGTTCCAGAATGTTTATCGGGAGAAGAGACTCTTCCCGAGACCATAGACCCTGAGCTTTCAGGGATTCCCAGACCGCACCCCAGCCCACTAGACTGGCGTCGGTCGTGACAATGACCCACTCTGGCCTGCGGAAGCTCATTCCCTGTGACAGATGGTCCAGGGTCAGCCACCAACAGAGTGAATCTCTGGTCTTTTGATCTACTTGAATCATTGGAGACAAGTCTGTATAATCCCCATTCCACTGTTTGAGCATGCACAGTTGTAATGGTCTTAGATGAATTTGTGCAAAAGGAACTATGTCCATTGTTGCAACCATCAATCCTATTACTTCCATGCACTGCGCTATGGAAGGACGAGGAACAGAATGAAGCACTTGACAAGAGCTTAGAAGTTTTGATTTTCTGACCTCTGTCAGAAAAATCCTCATTTCTAAGGAATCTATTATTGTTCCCAAGAAGGGAACTCTTGTTGACGGGGACAGAGAACTCTTTTCTTTGTTCACCTTCCATCCGTGAGATGTGAGAAAGGCTAGAACGATGTCCGTATGAGCCTTTGCCTTTGACAGGGACGACGCTTGTATTAGAATGTCGTCCAAGTAAGGTACTACTGCAATGCCCCTTGGTCTTAGAACCGCTAGAAGGGACCCTAGCACCTTTTTGAAAATCCTTGGAGCAGTGGCTAATCCGAATGGAAGAGCCACAAACTGGTAATGTTTGTCCAGAAAAGCGAACCTTAGGAACTGATGATGTTCCTTGTGGATAGGGATATGTAGGTACGCATCCTTTAGATCCACGGTACTCATAAATTGACTTTCCTGGATGGTGGGTAGAATCGTTCGAATAGTTTCCATTTTGAACGATGGTACCCTGAGAAATTTGTTTAGGATCTTCAAATCCAAAATTGGTCTGAACGTCCCCTCTTTCTTGGGAACTACGAACAGATTGGAATAAAATCCCATTCCTTGTTCCTTTATTGGAACTGGGTGTATCACTCCCATCTTTAACAGGTCTTCTACACAATGTAAGAATGCCTGTCTCTTTATTTGGTTTGAGGATAAGTGAGACTTGTGGAACCTTCCCCTTGGGGGTAGTTCCTTGAATTCCAGGAGATAACCTTGAGAAACTATTTCTAGCGCCCAAGGATCCTGAACATCTCTTGCCCAAGCCTGAGCAAAGAGAGAGAGTCTGCCCCCCACCAGATCTGGTCCCGGATCGGGGGCTACTCCTTCATGCTGTCTTGTTAGCAGTGGCAGGCTTCTTGGCCTGCTTACCCTTGTTCCAGCCTTGCATTGGTTTCCAGGCTGGTTTGGGTTGTGAGGCATTACCCTCTTGCTTAGAGGATGCAGAATTAGAGGCTGGTCCATTTCTGCGAAAGGGACGAAAATTAGGCTTATTTTTAGCCTTAAAAGACCTATCCTGAGGAAGGGCGTGGCCCTTTCCCCCAGTGATGTCTGAAATAATCTCTTTCAAATCAGGTCCAATAAAGTTTTACCTTTGAAAGGAATGTTAAGTAATTTTGTCTTGGATGACACATCCGCTGACCAAGACTTTAGCCAAAGCGCTCTGCGCGCCACAATAGCAAACCCTGAATTTTTCGCCGCTAATTTTGCTAATTGCAAAGCGGCATCAAAAATAAAAGAGTTAGCCAATTTAAGTGCGTGAACTCTGTCCATAACCTCCTCATATGGAGTTTCTCTACTGAGCGACTTTTCTAGTTCCTCGAACCAGAACCACGCTGCCGTAGTGACAGGAACAATGCATGAAATTGGTTGTAGAAGGTAGCCTTGCTTTAAGCAAACCTTCCAATTTTTTATCCATAGGATCTTTGAAAGCACAACTATCTTCGATAGGAATAGTAGTGCTTTTGTTTAGAGTAGAAACTGCCCCCTCGACCTTGGGGACTGTCTGCCATAAGTCCTTTCTGGGGTCGACCATAGGAAATAATTTCTTAAATATAGGGGGAGGAACAAAAGGTATGCCGGGCTTTTCCCACTCTTTATTTACTATGTCCGCCACCCGCTTGGGTATAGGAAAAGCGTCGGGGGGCACCGGAACCTCTAGGAACCTGTCCATCTTGCATAATTTCTCTGGAATGACCAAATTGTCACAATCATCCAGAGTAGATAACACCTCCTTAAGCAGTGCGCGGAGATGTTCTAATTTAAATTTAAATGTCACAACATCAGGTTCAGCTTGATGAGAAATTTTTCCTGAATCTGAAATTTCTCCCTCAGACAAAACCTCCCTCATGGCCCCTTCAGATTGGTGTGAGGGTATGACAGAACAATTATCATCAGCGTCCTCTTGCTCTTCAGTGTTTAAAACAGAGCAATCGCGCTTTCTCTGATAAGTAGGCATTTTGGATAAAAGATTTGCTATGGAGTTATCCATTACAGCCATTAATTGTTGCATGGTAATAAGTATTGGCGCACTAGATGTACTAGGGGCCTCCTGCATGGGCAAAACTGGTGTAGACACAGTAGGAGATGATGTAGTATCATGTTTACTCCCCTCATTTGAGGAATCATCTTGGGCAATATCATTATTTGTGGCAGTACTGTCCTTACTTTGTTTGGACGCTATGGCACAATTATCACATAAATTTAAATGGGGAGACACATTTGCTTTCATACATATAGAACATAGCTTATCTGAAGGTACAGACATGTTAAACAGGCTTAAACTTGTCAACAATGCACAAAAAACGTTTTAAAATAAAACCGTTACTGTCACTTTAAATTTCAAACAGAAAACACTTTATTACTGACTATGTGAAAAAGTATGAAGGAATTGTTCAAAAATCACCAAATTTTCACCACAGTGTCTTAAAGCCTTAAAAGTATTGCACACCAAATTTCAGAGCTTTAACCCTTAAAATAACGGAACCGGAGCCGTTTTTCAATTTAACCCCTATACAGTCCCAGATACAGTCTTTGCTAAGACCCAACCAAGCCCTGAGGGGAATACGATACCAAATGACGCCTTCTAAAAGCTTTTTCAGAGATTCTTAGATCCTCACACATGCATCTGCATGCCCTGCTCTCAAAAAACAACTGCACATTAATGGCGCGAAAATGAGGCTCAGTCTATGACTAGAAAGGCCCCCTGACTGAAAAAGGTGTCCAATACAGTGCCTGCCGTTTTATAAACGTTCCCCAAGATTATAAATGTCAATTGTTAGCCTAAATTTGAATAATATGCACAAATAAAGCAATCGATTTAGCCCATAAAAATGTCTACCAGTTTTTTAGCCCATAATAAGCCCTTTATTCTGTTTGTTTTTGACTAAGAAAATGGCTTACCGGTCCCCATGAGGGAAAATGACAGCCTTCCAGCATTACACAGTCTTGTTAGAAATATGGCTAGTCATACCTTAAGCAGAAAAGTCTGCTAACTGTTTCCCCCAACTGAAGTTACTTCATCTCAACAGTCCTATGTGGAAACAGCAATCGATTTTAGTTACTGTCTGCTAAAATCATCTTCCTCTTACAAACAGAAATCTTCATCCTTTTCTGTTTCAGAGTAAATAGTACATACCAGCACTATTTTAAAATAACAAACACTTGATAGAAGAATAAAAACTACATTTAAACACCAAAAAACTCTTAACCATCTCCGTGGAGATGTTGCCTGTGCAACGGCAAAGAGAATGACTGGGGTGGGCGGAGCCTAGGAGGGATCATGTGACCAGCTTTGCTGGGACTCTTTGCCATTTCCTGTTGGGGAAGAGAATATCCCACAAGTAAGGATGACGCCGTGGACCGGACACACCAATGTTGGAGAAATTAGCTGTTTGGAAACCCTGATACTGTACTTTAACATTCCTATATTCCACACAGATTTGTTTGCACATTTTCTTTTATTACCAGTTTTATATCTCTCTCTATTTGTCCTCAGCAAAACAGATATATAAGGGAACCCTAGATTCCAACAGGGTGGGTTGGGGCCTGTTACTAAACACTTATAGTAACTTAACATTTACACTTATATATTTAATATTTAAACTAATACAATTTAACAAAATGCATCTACTAGTATTCTCAGGCTAATTTTAGCTTTGAGTACATCATATCTAGTATTTATTTACTGTTTAATAACTCATTAACATTTTAGAAAGGTTTATGAACAAAATGTAAACCTCACTTTTTCTCAACAAACATTGGATTAAAACAGAGACCAGCAATCACATCTAAACCGAAAGGAAAGAGACAGTTACTTTATCATACAAAATTGAAAGCATTTGTTTCCCAGCATTGATAAACTTTATCTTCAGTCCAGCATAAAGTGCCTCTGTTTAAAGATCAAATGTATTCAGTGTTCATCTTTTAAATTTATGAAATCTTCATTATAATTTTGTCATGTAGTTAGTAGCCCTTGCATACAATGAGAATGTCCTACCTAAATATTGTATAAATTAAAGAAGCATTAAAGACATTTTATTGATTTGTTGCATATAAAAAAGGGTGTTTTAAAATCTGTTTTTGTTTTATTGTAAAATGGGTTCCTATACTGAAAAATATATACTGCTTGAAAGGCGCGTCAATTTCCACTAATAAATCAGTGGGAGTTCTACTGATCAGCCAGTAATTGAAGGGATGGGAAAGTCATAATTAAACCTGCAAGATTCAGATAGAGCATGCAATTTTAAGTCACTTTTAAATTAACTTCCATTTTCAAATGCGTTTCGTTCTCTTCGTATACCTTTCTTGAAAAAGAATACGCACATATCCTTAACAAGTGGACGCTAGCTGCTGATTGGTGCCTGCACACACTTGTCTCTTGTGATTGGCTAACTAGAAGTGTTCTGCTAGCTGCCAGTAGTGCAATGCTGTTTCTTCAGCAAATAATTACAATAAAATTAAGCAAATTTGATAATAGGAATAAATTGGAAAGTTGTTTAAAATTGTATGTTCTATCCGTATCATGAAAGAAAATGTTGGGGCTTCCTGTCCCTTTAATTCAGTTGTAAATTAGCAGTTTAAAAACGCAAATTTTGTAACCTACAACTCAAATAGCTGGTTTAGGCACTTTGCAGCATTTTGAAAACTTAAAAGGGACAATGAACCCATTTTTTTCAGATAGAGGATGCAATTTTAAACAACTTTCTAATTTACTCCTATTATCAAATTTTCTTCATTCTATTTGTATCTTTATTTGAAAAGCAAGAATGTAAGTTTAGATGCCAGCCCATTTTTGGTAAACAACCTGGGTTGTTCTTACTGATTGGTAGAAAAATCCACCCACCAATAAACAAGTGATGTCCAAGGTTCCGAACTTAGCTTAGATGCCTTATTTTTCAAATAAAGAGAACGGAGAAAAATGATAATAGGAGTAAATTAGAAAGTTGCTTAAAATGGCATGCTCTATCTGAATCATGAAAGAAAAAAATTTGGGTTTAGTGTCCCTTTAAAGGGACATGAAACCCATTGTTTCTTCTCTTTCTTTCTTTCTTTCTTTCTCTTTCTTTCTTTCAAGAGCATGCAATTTAAATAACTTTCTCATTTACTTCTATTATCAAATGTTCTTCATTCTCTTGGTATCTTTTGTTGAAAAGCAGAGATGCAAGCCCTGGAGAACTACTGCATATAGTAGTAGTTTTGCAAGAATGTTATCCATTTGCAAGATCCCTAGATGGCTGCAGTGCTCCAGATGTCTACCTAGGTATCCCTGCAGCAAAGAATACAATGGGAACGAAGCAAATTTGATAATACTAGTAAACTGGAAACATTTGGCGTTTGTATGTTTTGTCTGAATCGCAAAAGAATATGTTTGGGTGTCATATCACTTTAAAGGGACATGAAACCCACATATATTTCTTTCATAATTCAGATAGAGCATACAATTTTAAAAATGTTTCCAATGTACTTGTATTATGAAATTTGTTTAATATGAACACACTGGTTGAGCCAATTACAAGCATTTATGTGCAGCTAGTTCCCAGTAGTGCACTGCTGCTCCTGAGCCTACCTAGGTATGTTGTTATAGGGACAGTCTTTACCAGAATTTTTATTGTTTAAAAAGATAGATAATCCCTTTATTGTCCATTCCCCAGTTTTGCATAACAAACACAGTTATAATAATATACTTTTTACCTCTGTGATTATCTTGTATCTAAGCCTCTGCAAACTGCCCCTTTGTTTCAGTTCTTTTGACAGACATCCATTTTAGCCAATCAGTGCTGGCTCCCTGGAACTCCACGGGTGTGAGCACAATGTTATCTATATGACACACATGAACTGACGCCCTCTAGTGGTAAAAAACTGTCAACATGCCCTGAGAGAAGAGGTGGCCTTCAAGGTCTAAGAAATTAGCATATGAACCTCCTAGGTTTAGCTTTCAACTAAGAATACCAAGAGAACAAAGCAAAATTGGTGATAAAAGTAAATTGGAAAATTGTTTGTTTAAAATAGCATTCTCTATCTGAATAATGAAAGTTTATTTTGGTCTAGACTGTCCCTTTAAACAATACCAAGAGAGCAAAGCAAATTAGATGATAGAAGTAAAATGGAAAGTTGTCAATGAAAAGGTGGTTTCTCACGTTTTAAACAGTGTTCTTCCATATGCAAGATAGAATTTTGTTTTAGAGTTTACTGTCCCTTTTAGTAAAATATTTGTTGTAACCTCTGGCATACTTCACACTAACAAAAGGAATACAAGTATTAAAGGGACACTGAACCCAATTTTTTTCTTTTGTGATTCAGATAGAGCATGAAATTTTAAGCAACTTTCTAATTTACTCCTATTAATTTTTCTTCGTTCTCTTGCTATCTTTATTTGAAAAAGAAGACAGCTAAGCTTTTTTTTTGGTTTAGACTCTGTACAGCACTTTTTTATTGGTGGATGAATTTGTCTACCAATCAGCAAGAACAATCCAGGTTGTTCACCAAAAATGGGCCGGCATCTAATCTTACATTTCAAATAAAGATACCAAGAGAATTAAGAAAATTTTATAATCGGAGTAAATTAGAAAGTTGCTTAAAATTTCATGCTCTATCTGAATCCCTAAAGCAAAAAAATTGGGTTCAGTGTCCCTTTAATAAATGACAGGCGGGGGGAGAATTCTGGAGAGAGGTTCCGGTTCCGTTGGGAGGAGCTAGCGTCGTAATGGTGGAGTTTTGACGCTAAGAGCTCGAGACAGGAAAATCTTCCCTTCCACAAGCCCGTTGTTGGAGTGAACTAATACTCCCTAGGGCAACTGCATCATATCGGTGGTGCTGGTGGCGGAACGGCGGAGCGAGCAGCGCGACTCAGCTGCATGAGTCAGTCCCCTAAGCAGAGTACTGTATTGGAGATAATACAGGTCTGATCTATGACCCAGAGGCTGGAGTGTGGGCGCGGGACTGGATACTGTGCCCTAAGAGATAACGCCGGTAAAGAGCTGCAGAGTAAGCGTGGGGGCCAGACGTCGTTAAAATCGACCTGTGAGGTGAACCAAAGAGTAGGCCTCAATTGCTGGAGCATCGTTAAACACAGTGCACCGCTCAGGTGGATGGGAGTGTCGTGCTGAGCGGAGGATTGACCCTGGCCGCGAACGAAAGGGGCTTTAGATCACTACATACACAGCTCTCCCCACCATCACAGGAGATCTAGTGACAGCTGCCTGAAGACAACTTGGTAGTACTGTGAGGTACAGCAAAGCACAGCCCAGTAAGGTTTTTGCCTAAATGAGAGGAATTGGACATTTCCAAAGTTAATACGCAGAACTGGCGGATATATGCAAGTATTTAAAAGAAAAGATAAGACATGTTCTGATTTATATGTCTCTCCTCTGCTTTTCTTTTTCTCCCCTTTTTCTTTTTGGACATATCTGGCCTGCATTTTTCTGCTTCCCTCTGAGCTCCTGGAATTATAACTCAGGTCTGTTGCCAATTTCTGTCCATTTTATAGAGTACTAAGTATAAGGCAACACGTAACATTCTCTGGACTTTCTCACTGTGGTACTGGATTTTGGGTTAAAAGGCAGAGGAAGAAGAAGAAAGGAGGGAAGAGCAGTCCTCCCTGGAAAGTTGTAAATATAAACCTACAGTTCTGAAAAATTTAGTTTGTGAGAAAACTGAAAGGGCCAAGAAAGTCTGGATATGCTCTATAGAATATACTACAATACAGTGTTTGTTGCCTAGGAGATGTGTTTGGTTAAATAATATAGCCGAAGGTATTGGCAATAAGTTAAAAAAGTTATGTGCAAGAGAGCCGAGTGCCTAAAGTGAACTAGGCAAAAACAGGTTGCATTTATTTTTGTCTGTTTCTAGCTTAAATATCAAACTGATATGATTTAAACTGCTTTTCAAATGGATATGTTAATTCAAAACATGAAAAATTTCAGTCTCAGTTAAAGAGATGGGCGGGTGGTCAGGAGAACAAGGGGGGATATAAATTTCAAAGGTTAAGAGAAAAAAAAAAAAAAGGGAAATAAAAAAAAAAAAAAAAAAGAAGGGGTCACTTCACATATATTTGCTTCACAACCAAGGTTTTTTGCTGTTTTTTTTTCACTTTTGCTGTTTTATTTGAAGGGAAGAGGGTCAAAAGAAAAAAAAAGGATAAGTATATACAGGTTTACTATTTAAACAAAAACACAACACAACCTGTAAGCACAGACACACAAATCTTATGCTTATATGAGTAAAGAGTGAGCTAACTAAATATAACACATAGTAAGGACAGGCACATAATTTTTTTTTTTTTTTTTTTTTTTTATTACTCTGAGGAAAGAGTCAAAGAAATCACAGTCACAGAATCCTAGATACTACACTGTACATGGATAAATTTATCACGCACTATAAAAGTCACTCCCTGGCCATGCCTCCCAGGCAAAAAGATAAAAAAACAAGGGTTTCAGATACTCACATAGAAAGTACTCCTGAGCCGATAATGCAAAAAGATGATATTCAGCTCTTGTTATCTCAGATGTCTGAAATTTTCTTGCCCCAATTTGAAATGCTTAAAAGCCAAACAGCTAACATAATGACAGAACTCAAACAAATTAATAGTCGTCTCACAGAAGTTGAAGACAGAGTATCTAGCAATGAGGATATCATTTATAAGCAGGAAAAAATCATAACAGACAATAGTAAGACACTGAGTAGGCTACAAGATAAAATTCACGAGTTAGAAGATCGATCAAGACGTAATAATTTGAAAATTATAGGTCTACCAGATAAGGGCGAATTCCCAGACTTAATAACCTTTGCTAGTATTACCTTACCCAAGGCACTGGGTATTATATCCAGTGACACGCCAATCTTAGTCGAAAGGGCACACCGGTTGGGTACGCCTAGAGATAACCAAAGTGATAAGAATTACAACAGGCCGGTACTGGTAAAATACTTAAACTATCAGGATAAGAATAGTATCCTGAGGGCGTATAGGAAAACAGCAAAGTTAGAAATTAATCAAAACAAATTATTGCTCTTTCAGGATTTTTCCAGTGACACGTCAATGAAAAGAAAAGAGTTAGCCCCCTATTGTACCAGGTTAATTAATGCCGGCCTGAAGGCTAGATTAACATATCCTGCCAGGATAATAGTGGAGGAAGCGGAGGGCAATGTTACTTTGGTTAACACAGAAGAAGTGAGAGACTTTTGTAAAACTAGGCAAATACGGTAAAACAAAGGGTCAAAGAAGAGACCTTAATTGATTAAAATGTTAGTTTTAGGGGTCGTATGTTGTTTTATAAATAATGTGGAGGTGCTTGTTTTTTTTTTTTGTTGTTTCTCTCTCTCTGTCTTGTTCTGTTTTGTTTTGTTCTGTATGCTCTCCCTCGCTGTAGCTCTCAGGAAGTAATGATAGAGGGAAATTGGCAAGGACATAAAAAATTAAAGGGCTACTAATAAGATGAGGAATATCAAATTTATTTCATGGAATGTAGGAGGGATAACAACTCCCAAAAAAAGAAAGCTGATAATTAGGTACTTAGCTAAATTTAAACCTGATATTGTCCTATTGCAGGAAACACACTTGAAAAACACTGAAGCCCAGAAACTTAAGTGTAATTGGGTAGGACAAGTAATAGCATCAGATTGTACCAGGAGGAAACGGGGGGTTGCTTTTCTATTCAACAAAGACTTGGAATATAATATCCGAGAAAGCCAAATAGATTTTAATGATAGATGGATAATTTTAACAGTGGACATTAAAAAAATAAAATATGTAGTGTGTAATGTATATGGACCTAATGTCAAGGACCAACTATTTTGGAGTGACATAACGGCAAGATTAATGCTGAAAGAAGATCCAAATATAATTCTTGTTGGAGATTTTAACTTAACCCCTATACCATCATTAGATAGGTTGTCTCACAGACAGAATAGAAGGCATACGCAAAACTCTCAAATATTTTTCCAAATATGTGAAGAACTAAGTTTACATGATATATGGCGGATTCAGCACCCCGAGGGAAAAAGCTTTACCTGTGAATCTCAGGTACACAGATCTCTCTCGCGTATTGATTTTTTTTTAGTCTCAAATGCTTTATTACAGGAAGAGATATGTACAGATATCGGTGAAATTATAATATCAGATCACGCCACAATATTATTGGAGGTAGGGGTGCGTGATCAGTATATACGGGGGGGGAAATAATTTTTTCTTTCCAAAACATATGATTAATGATGGATTTTTCCAAATATGGATAAAAAATAAATGGCGCGAATACTGCGTTAACAACCAAGAGTATGCTAACAACTACGAAATATTTTGGGAGGCAGCCAAAGCATACCTAAGGGGAGAGATTAAATTATATATGATTACTTTAAAAAAAAAAAAGACCACAGCTCGCGAGATTCAGTTAATAAAAGCTGTTGCTAGGGCGCTTCAGAACTATACAAACAATACACTAAGGAAATATTGGCTAGAGTATAGAAAGGCCAAACAAGAAAGAGACTCGTTTCTTCTAGCTAAAATGATAAAGCAGGAAGCCAGAGTAAACTCTACTTATGGTGGTAGATATGGTAAATCAGTGAAGTATCTGTCAAAGTTAGATAAAGCCAGGAACCGGAAAAATATAATTGAGAATGTGATTGTAGAGGGTCAAAATTACACACAAACTGAAGATATTAGTAAAGCTTTTTATGAATATTATAAGAATATATATGCCTCGAAAGCTATAGATAAAGAAGCCAGTAAGACATTTTGGAGCTCTATTTCTTGTCCACAGATCACTGCAGATCAAGTGAAGGGATTGAATTTGCCTATTTCCCCAGATGAGGTCATAAAAGCGATAGAGGCAACTAAATTGGGCAAGGCACCTGGACCAGATCAAATACCGGCCGAGTTTTACAGGCTCCTAAAATCAGAAATTGTTCTTATTCTAACTTGTTTATTTAACGAATATTTTATGGAGGGAAAATCAATGTCAAGGTTTTTCTCCGCGTCAGTCATAACCCTTATACCAAAAAGAGATAAAAATTTAACAGATTAAGGGTCATATAGACCTATCTCCTTGCTGAATATAGATTACAAATTGTTAACATCTATAATAGCGAATCGCCTTAAGGAAGTACTCCAAGAAATTATCCACCAAGATCAAGCGGGTTTCATGTGCAATAGATCACTTACTAAAAATATTAGAAAAGCATATATGCTAATAGAATATTTTTGGAACAAAATTAATAAGGAGAAAATAACATATCAGGATGACATTGCTATGGTTATGATTGACGCGGAGAAGGCATTTGACTCCATAATATGGGAACATTTATATGTGGCCCTGACAAAATTTGGTTTCACAGGAAAGCTGATAGAATTTATTAAAACTATATACAATTATCCAATTTCCTCTATAGCGATTAATAATACCCAAACTTCTTTTTTTAAAATGGAGAAGGGTACACGTCAGGGCTGCCCACTGTCCCCCCTTTTATTTAATCTGGCCATTGAACCCTTGGCAATTTATCTACGCCAAGAACTCGAGGGGATAAATATAGGCGAACAGAAATTAGTTTTGTCACTCTATGCAGACGACCTATTATTATATTTTAAACATACACATAAAAATATTCCCATAGCATTTGATGCTTTAGAACTATTTAGCAGAATTTCAGGCTATAAGGTAAACACAATTAAATCCGAGATATTATGGATATATAAAAAGAAGGATAGTAGGATCCAGTATGACCTAAAAGAGGTCGAGAGTTTCAGATACCTTGGGATTATATTACATAGAGATCCAAATAGTTGGTACAGACTTAATTTTACTCCTTTCTTTACTAATATTAAAGCCAAATTACAACGTTGGGCATTACTTCCAATTTCTCTATCAGCTAAAATTACAATGATAAAAAATATCTTGTTCCCACAGATATTATTTGTAATGAATAATCTCCCTTTATTTATCAAAGCAAAAGATATTAAATTATTTAACCAGGCCTGTGCTAAGTTTCTTTGGAATAAGTCAAGACAGATGATTTCGATTAAAAAACTATCTCAACAGAAGGAACAGGGTGGTTTAGCTCTCCCCGACATTAAGTCATACAACTTAGCTATCTTGGCACGTTACGGGATAGACTGGCTGCATGCTGGCAAGGCATTGACGAATTTAAGTCTAGAAGAGACCATTATATACCCGTTTTCTTGTAAAACAATTTTACACTGTGTTAGTGCCCAATTACCAAATAGTATAAAATGGTGCACCAGTATCTATAATGTAGTTAAAGCCTGGCAACTCCTATGCTCTCGGCTTAAGATCAACTTCCATATATCATCTTTTTTATTGATTAGAGGAAATCCTGAGTTTCTACCTGGGTGTTCTTATAAGCCATTTAGAGAATGGGATAATAAAGGACTTTCCAAGATAATACAGCTCTTAGATGAGCAAGCCAATATAAGAACCTTTGAAAGCATTGCCAATGAATTTAATCTTTCCAACAAACATTTCTTTGCCTATTTACAGCTACGTAATTTCTTAAATTACAGCTTGGAAATTGGTCGGAATGTTTCGCAGAAATCGGAGGGTATATAAAGTTATATAAACAAGGAAAACACTCTATTTCGCTCTTATACAATATTTTACTGGCTAAGCAGGGTCAATTATACTCTGAGCAACAGATCTCATACTGGTCGAGATACTTTGAAGGAGTTAATCAGGATCTAATTAAAAAAAGCATTAAATGGTTGGTAAAAGCGCCCCTTCGTTCCTCCTGGCATGAATCCCACCTAAAATTACTCAATAACGCATATATCTCACCGAAAAGATTAGCACAGTGGTCGCAGGATAGCATGGGCCTTTGCTATAAATGCTCTTTGCCTTGGGCAGATCTGTTACACTGTTTTTGGTATTGCCCGAAAGTGTGGCAATTCTGGCAGAAAGTTAAGTTTTGGTTAAACAAGCTGGACTCTGAGTATTCTATTTCTAACCCAAAAATGATTGTTTTCTTAAGTGCAGGAGCCCACAATGCTGACCTGATTAATACGATTATATTAATTGTTCGCAATCTATTATTAAAAAGTTGGAAACATAGAAAAGCCCCCTCTTTCACTATATTTTTGGAAGCTGTAAAACAACAGATTATTTTTGAACAATATAATATCCCTAAAATACATAGCAAACAAATTCAAAGATTCTTTAATAAATGGACCAAAATTATCCAGACATATCCTCTTACCATACAGTATATTCTTACTAAAGAGTTTCATAAAACGGAATATTTTGAAGGCCTAATTTTGAGAGAAGTGTTCCCAGTGGCATGGTTCTGAGGGCTTACAGCGGGGGAGAGGTAACATATCTTTTTTTTTTTTTCTCTCCCTCTACGCACCAGAAAAGCGGCAGAATAGTCATAGTTTTACTCTTGTTTTTTTCTTTTTCCTTTTTGCTTGGACAAGTATGCATGTAAACAAAATCATATGCTCTGTATGATGTACTGACATCAATTGATTTCTTTATTATGTATGTACCCTGATTTACCCTGCGCGGTGCACAAACATGAGCGAATGTGCTCTTTTGTTACTTTTTATTTTTTTCTGTCAAAAACTTAAATAAAGCATTTAAAAAAATAAAAAATAAATGACAGGCGAGGAGAAATGAGACAATTTGATTTTTAACTTTGGGACCTTTTTTAAGGTATAATATTTCAGTCTCAACATAAATCGTTGCTAACAAAACAAAACCAAAAAATTCTGATAAACTCATATGATGTAAGGCACGTGTTGGGTTAAACTGTTTCCTAGACGTGGCCTAAGATCTGTGGTGGTAGTCACAGACCGTCCTGTTTCGCCACCACATCCTGCTCTGAAGTCATGGGTCACTGCCCACTTTTTTCCAAGGTATGTTTAAACATGATGTGTGCACAAAAACCTATGCACAGAATAGCAGTAAGTGACAGTTTCCGGTCTACTCCCTATTATGTTATTAATAATAATATAGCAATACAACATAAAAACAAAAGTAAGCATAAAATAACATTTAAAGTAAATTGTAGGGGAAAATGTTTATCATTTGAAATGTGTTAGAACCTTTTATTTTTTCACTATTGCTTGCATATAACTGGGTTTTACCCCTTTGTGAGGGTTAAAAAAAACGTAAAGGGATAGGATACCCAAAATCGTCCTTTCATAATTCAGAAAGAGCATGCAATGTTGAACAACTTTCTGATTTACTTGTTTTAGCAGTTTTTCTTCATTCTCTTGGTATCTTTTGTTGAAAAGCAGGGATTTATGCTCAGGAGCCAGCCCATTTCTAGAGCACTATATGGCAGCAGCTTTGCAAGAATTCTATCCATATGCAAGAGCACTAGAGGGCAGCACTATTTCCTGCCATGTTGTATTCCAGATGCCTACCTAGGCATCTCTTCAACAAAGAATATCATGGGAATTAAAGGGACATTCTAGTCAAAATTAAACTCATGATTCAGCTAGGGTACGCAATTTTAAACAACTTTCCAATTCACTTTTATCATCAAATTTGCTTTGTTCTCTTTGTTAAAAGCTAAACCTAGGTAGTCTCACATGCTAATTTCTAAGCCCTTGAAGGCCACCCCTTATTTCAATGCATTTGGTATTTTTACACAGCTAGAGGGCGTTAGTTTATGTGTGCCATACAGATAACATTGTGACCACGCCCATGGAGTTACAAATGAGAGGGAAAATGTATATTAAAAAGGGACAGTAAACACCAGAACTGTTATTGTTAAAAAAGATAGATAATCCCTTTATTACCCATCCCCTAGTTTTACATAAGCAACACAGTTATATAAATAGACTTTTTACCTCTGTTATTACCTTGTATCTAAGCCTCTGCAATCTGCCCCCTTATGTCAGTTCTTTTGACAGACATCCATTTTAGCCAATCAGTGCTGGCTCCTAGGAACTACACGTGCGTGAGCACAATGTTATCTATATGACACACATGAATTAACACCCTCTAGTGGTGAAAAACTGTCAAAATGCCATGAGAAAAGAGGTGGCCTTCAAGAGCTTAGAAATTAGCATACAAACCTCCTATGTTTCGCTTTCAACTAAGAATACCAAGTGAACAAAGCAAAATCGGTGATAAAAGGAATTTGGAAAATTGTTTAGAATTATAATCTCTATCTGAATCATGAAAGTTTATTTTGGACTAGACTGTCCCTTTAAGCAAATTTGATAATAGAAGTAAACTGGAAACTGGTATGCTCTGTCTGAATCACAAAAGATTTTTTTGGGGTTTCATATCCCTTTAAGGTAAACTCTAGCGCATTAATGCTCAACTAGCTAGCTGAACATCTGGTCAGCCTATGGCAAGGGGCATATGTGTGTAACATAGTAACATAGTAGATAAGGTTGAAAAAAGACTGAAGTCCATCGAGTTCAACCTATACAAATCTAAAATACTTACAAAAAGCTCCAGTTAAGCTTAAATAACCCCATTAAAATGTGACCCATTTAATACTAGCAATCATATCCATGAATTTTGTTTATATACAGAAATTTATCCAGACTATTTTTAAATGTATCTATGGTATTGGCATTCACTACCTCCTTTGGTAATGAGTTCCACAATTTTATTGCTCTTACAGTGAAAAAACGTTTCCGTTGCAGGAGATTAAATCTCCTTTCCTCCAACCTTAAATTATGACCTCTTGTCAGAACCAATTTTCTTGGAATAAAAAGAGCTTCTGCCATCTCTGTATATGGGCCTTGAATATATTTATATAAAGTAATCATGTCACCTCTCAAGCGCCTTTTTTCTAAAGAGAACAGACCCAGTTTGGCTAGCCTCTCCTCATAGGTTAATTTCTCCAATCCCCTTATTAGCTTTGTGGCCCTTCTCTGAACTTTTTCTAGTTCTGCAATATCTTTTTTAGCAATCGGTCCCCAGAACTGCACTCCAAACTCAAGGTGAGGTCTTACCAGGGCTTTATATAATGACAGAATTATGCTTTCCTCCCTTGAATCAATGCCTCTTTTAATACATGCTAGTATCTTATTAGCCTTTGAAGCCGCTGCCCTGCATTGTGCACTCATCTTTAGCTTGTTATCTATTACTACTCCCAAATCCCTTTCCTCCTGTGTTTGGCTAAGTCTTGTCCCATTTAAAAAATACATAGCCTGCTTATTTTTACTTCCAAAATGTAGAACCTTACATTTTTCCGTATTAAATCTCATTTTCCATTCACTTGCCCATAGTTCTAATTTTAGCAAATCCCTTTGCAAAGAGAGTTCATCCTGCTCTGACCTAATGACCTTACTTAACTTAGTATCATCTGCAAAAATAGAGATGTCGCTATTTAATCCTTGCTCCAAGTCATTTATAAAAATATTAAAAAGAACAGGGCCCAGTACTGATCCCTGGGGGACGCCACTGATTACCTTTGTCCAATCTGAGTATGATCCATTTACTGCTACTTGTTGCTCCCTATCTTTTATCCAGTTATTTATCCATGAGCTAACATTTTCAGCTATTCCCAGTCCCTTAATTTTGTGCATTAATCTCTCATGTGGCACTGTATCAAATGCCTTTGCAAAATCTAAGTATATCACATCAACTGATTCCCCTTTATCTATATTTTTACTTACTTCCTCGTAGAATCTAATTAGATTAGTTTGACATGATCTATTTCTCCTAAAGCCATGCTGATTAGAACTCATAATCTTGTTTACACGAATATGCTCATCAATATAATCCCTTATAATCCCTTCAAATATCTTCCCCACTATTGATGTCAGACTAACTGGTCTATAGCTTCCTGGATCATCCCTGCTTCCCTTTTTGAAGAGTGGCACCACATCAGCTTTACGCCAATCCTGGGGTACCATGCCTGAGGATAATGAGTCTTGAAAAATTAAGAGTAAAGGTTTGTCTATAACAGTGCTAAGTTCACTTAACACCCTTGGGTGTATTCCATCTGGGCCTGGAGTTTTATTTACCTTAATATTTTTTAGTTTTTTCCTGATATCCTCTAAACAAAACCCAGTTAGTGGTATGGACTGGCATGTTCTATTCTGTTCCAAAGTATCATTCAATGGTTCCTCTCTTGTGTATACTGAAGAAAAAAACTGGTTTAGTACCTCAGCCTTCTCCCTGTCATTATTTATCATGCTACCCTCCACACATTTTAATGTACCTATATTATCCTTCTTAGACTTTTTGCTATTTATGTACTTAACCCCTTAATGACTGAGGACGTGCAGGGTACGTCCTCAGAAAAAAGGCAGTTAACGCCTGAGGACGTACCCTGCACGTCCTCGGTGTGGAAAGCAGCTGGAAGCGATCCTGCTCGCTTCCAGCTGCTTTCCGGTTATTGCAGTGATGCCTCGATATGGAGGCATCCTGCAATAACTTCTACGGCCATCCGATGCAGAGAGAGCCACTCTGTGGCCCTCTCTGCACCGGACATCGATGGCCGGTATCGTTGGTGGGTGGGAGCCGGTGTGGGAGGTGGGTGGCGGCCATCGATGGCCCTGGTCATGTGGAGGGGGGCGGGATCGTGGGCGGGGGAGTCCGGGGGCGCGCGCGGGCGCGCGCACGTGCACGAGGGGGCGGGGGCGGGCGCGTGCACTGGGAGGGAGCGGGTGGGAACCGCTACACTACAGAAAAATGTGTCCCAAAACAAAATAAAAGTGGGACTTAGAATGTAAAAAAAAACCTTAGGAGTCATTTAGGTGGTGGGGGTTGGTCCGTGGGGGACCGTGGGGTGCCCTGCAAAAAAAATAAAAAAAAATAAAAAAATAAACATTTGTTTGTGTGCAAACTGGGTACTGGCAGACAGCTGCCAGTACCCAAGATGGCCCCCAATAAGGCAGAGGGGGAGGCTTAGAGAGCTGTTTTGGGGGGATCAGGGAGGTTGGGGGCTAAGGGGGGATCCTAAACACAGCATATGTAAATATGCTTTTTTTTTTCTTTTAGAAAAAAACAAAAAAAAACTTTTATTTTAGTACTGGCAGACTTTCTGCCAGTACTTAAGATGGCGGGGACAATTGTGGGGTGGGGGAGGGAAGGGAGCTGTTTGGGAGGGATCAGGGGGTGGGATGTGTCAGGTGGGAGGCTGATATCTACACTAAAGCTAAAATTAACCCTGCAAGCTCCCTACAAACTACCTAATTAACCCCTTCACTGCTAGCCATAATACACGTGTGATGCGCAGCAGCATTTAGCGACTTTCTAATTACCAAAAAGCAACGCCAAAGTCATATATGTCTGCTATTTCTGAACAAAGGACATCCCAGAGAAGCATTTACAACCATTTGTGCCATAATTGCACAAGCTGTTTGTAAATAATTTCAGTGAGAAACCTAAAATTGTGAAAAAATTAACGTTTTTTTTTATTTGATCGCATTTGGCGGTGAAATGGTGGCATGAAATATACCAAAATGGGCCTAGATCAATACTTGGGGTTGTCTACTACACTACACTAAAGCTAAAATTAACCCTAGAAGCTCCCTACATGCTCCCTAATTAACCCCTTCACTGCTGGGCATAATACACGTATTGTGCGCAGTGGCATTTAGCAGCCTTCTAATTACCAAAAAGCAAAGCCAAAGCCATATATGTCTGCTATTTCTGAACAAAGGGTATCCCAGAGAAGCATTTACAACCATTTATGCTATAATTACATAAGTTGTTTGTAAATAATTTCAGTGAGAAACCTAAAGTTTGTGAAAAAAATTGTGAAAAAGTGAACAATTTTCTTTATTTGATCGCATTTGGCGGTGAAATGGTGGCATGAAATATACCAAAATGGGCCTAGATCAATACTTTGGGATGTCTTCTAAAAAAAAATATATACATGTCAATGGATATTCAGGGATTCCTGAAAGATATTAGTGTTCCAATGTAACTAGCGCTAATTTTGAAAAAAAGTGGTTTTGAAATAGCAAAGTGCTACTTGTATTTATGGCCCTATAACTTGCAAAAAAAGCAAAGAACATGTAAACATTGGGTATTTCTAAACTCAGGACAAAATTTAGAAACTATTTAGCATGGGTGTTTTTTGGTGGTTGTAGATGTGTAACAGATTTTGGGGGTCAAAGTTAGAAAAAGTGTGTTTTTTTCCATTTTTTCCTCATATTTTATAATTTTTTTTATAGTAAATTATAAGATATGATGAAAATAATGGTATCTTTAGAAAGTCCATTTAATGGCGATAAAAACGGTATATAATATGTGTGGGTACAGTAAATGAGTAAGAGGAAAATTACAGCTAAACACAAACACCTCAAAAATGTAAAAATAGCCTTGGTCCCAAACGGACAGAAAATGGAAAAGTGCTGCGGTCATTAAGGGGTTAAAGAACCTTTTAGGGTTAGACTTAGAATCCTTGGCAATTAATTTTTCATTTTCAATTTTTGCCAATTTGATTGCTTTTTTGCATGCTTTGTTACATTCCTTATAAATATTGTATGCTGAGTCTGTACTATTTTCTTTTAATAATTTAAATGCCCTACGTTTTTTCCTAATTTCTTTTAACACATTTTTATTTAGCCATAACGGCTTAGTTTTTTTATTTTTATTTTTATAACCATATGGTATGTATTGATATGTATATTTATTTAACAAATTTTTAAATATTATCCATTTATCCTCTGTATTTTTATTAGAAAATACATTGTCCCAATTTATATTATTTAATGATTTCCTTAAATCGTTGAATTTTGCTTTCTTGAAATTAAAAGTCTTAGTTAAGCCTTTAAAACACTGCATATGAAAAGAGATTTCAAATGTGACCATGTTATGATCACTGTTACCCAAATGTTCTTTAACTTCTATGTTTGATATTATATCTGTATTGTTTGATAGCACTAAATCCAATATAGCTTTACTCCTAGTTGGCTCCTCTATTAATTGTGACAAGAAGTTATCCCTGAGAACATTTAAAAATCTATCCCCCTTAGCTGAATTACTAGTTTCATTGGCCCAGTTTATATCAGGGTAGTTAAAATCTCCCATAATTACAGCACTGTTATTAGCAGCCTTACCTATTTGGATAAGTAGTTGAGTTTCCTCCGGGTCACTAATGTTGGGAGGCTTGTAGCATGTTCCTAGTAATATTTTTTTAGGATTTTCCCCCCCACTCTTTATTTCAACTGCTAGGTCCCAATAGTACACTGCTGCTCTGGAGTTTACCTTAAAAGGTAAATGTACTGTAAAATGGGTTTCTCCTTAATGTAATTAAAATGACTTGTTATACCAAATGCAGAGTTTAAAATGTAAGGGAAATTTTTCATTTAGATTTATTGTTGTATATGAAATAGAATGGAAATATTCAGTATAGGAGAGGATACCTTGGGCAAAATCAGCTATTGTATCTGACAAAGTAAAGGTAAACAATGTATTTGTAAACCATTTCATATACAGTAAGTAAAATGGATTAATGGGAATGGGAACACATCAAAGGGGATAAAAACAAAAAAGCACAGAACACTGTCCTTTTTTTTTTTAAAGAATTTTTTTTATTGAGGTATGAAAAACAATTACAAAGCAGATGAAAATTTGCCATACTAACATAAAAGTAAAAACACTATAAAATGAAGAGTGCTAATATATATGTAGGTACAATGTTCACCCCACACAAGTAAAAACAATACACATACATATACATTGTCATGACCTCATAAGAATAAAAAATAGGCAAATCTTATATAAACCTCATTTTTCATAAAGATATATATACCACCTAATGAATGAGTTGTGCAACAACAGAATAAACATACAATATGATTCTTAACAAAAATATGCCATATGAGTAGGATGGTACATAAATGTAGAATAGATTGGGTTACAGCAATGTCACTAATTATCTGAGTAATAGCTATAGAATCAAAATAGAAAAAGTTGCATATGATAATCCTCAGTTTTCCACCCCCAAACCATAATTGAAGTCACTTTTGGACCCCCAACACATGTAAAAGAACAGAAGGGTGATATTTGTGGAACATATTAAACAGAGCTGCATCTCTAATAGCCCATAAAACGTGTATAGCTATCATCAATAAGGGAAGGGGTAGTGTTATGTTAGGAGATACTTTTAGCGCCAGTGGTGTTTAGTATGGGATTTTAAATATATATGAACTTTATCTCATGCGAGTGTGTAGCAATATATTAATTTACAAGGAAGGGCATATATCAGATTAGTGGGTGTTTATAATGAGTGCTAGTAACTAGTGAGACTCAATAAACTACAAACGCCGTAAGAGCTAATGACACTTTCAGTCATGGCGAATTTAGCAATGGTATAACAGACTTATGCTATAAGAAGCATATAGTAAAAAGCCTCCGGGCATTAAACTTTATGTCTACAGGCTATGGTGGGCAAGGACAGCTTATTGAGATCCCTTGCGCCATACTTCCTCTAAGGAAAAAAGGGCACAGTCACCTAGGAGCATGACGCAATCATTGTATAAAATCAACACCTTCTCACTCTCATAACAGGGGTGGGCCGCCAACCCAATAACAGGAGTATAATGTACTAGCAAAAGTGGAGCAGGCACCCGCAGCCTATATGAACATTAAATTATTTACACTTTGTTCCATAGCATAAAATAACAAGGATTCCCAGATATCTGATAACAATAATACATTACATGAATGAGCATAAATACCGTTCAGTGTAAATCATAGCCCTCACAAAACACGAGGTAGATGCAGATAAACCTGTGCAACTAACAAAAGCACTTATAGGGAAAATAAAAAGGATAATTATATTTGAAACTTGGGTGTAGGGATAACAAGTCCCGGGTTGTAGGAGTCAATAGGAAAGCATCTCCAAGTGGCTGACCGGCTTCTAGTGAACCGTATACCAAATTACCCCACACCTGACCTGGAGAAACAAGACAGTACTATGGGAGCTTTCAGGAACGGCTCGGGTGTGGATGGGGCCTCGTTACACAACTCGTGCCCTATACAAAGGGCTCTCCCACTTGTCAGGGACCGCTGCTTCAGGGTGGATTTCAGGAATCCACCGCTGGTATTATATGTTCCGTTGCCGAAAATAGCTCTTACCCTGCTGGAGTCAAGACTCTGGGCAAACATAGTTCCCACCAAGGGTTCTCTCCCCTCATTGAGATCGTAGCTGGACTGGATGGTAAGCGGGTCCCAGGGCACTGACTCCTGGCTAATCTTAGCTGCTGCTGCCGTCTGGACACAACTGTCAGACATGACATGCATCGCTATGTGATTCTCATTGCTCAGTAGGGTTGTCACTGCCCAGTCCGCCTCGCACATTGCCTCTGCGGCAGCAGGTTCCATGTGGTGGGAATCGTCTTGTAAGGCTGGTCTGTCCTCTGGTGCAGGCATTATTCCTGGTGTGTCCCCTTTGCAAGCACACCTCCATTCAGAATGCAGGGTCTCTATAAGCCGCTCAAGGTGGTCCTGAAATAGTCGATCTACCTCCTTCAACATGGTAGCAGACCACAGCTCCATCAGTTACCAAAAGTTCACAGTGTTCACTATATCTTGCGGTGTATTGGTACTGGTGGTTGAAAAGCTTACAGCATATACAGCTGTTAGTTCTGTATCAACAGAAATATAGGGAGGGCGAGATGAAGGCCTAGGTCGTTATATGACCTCCGCTCTGCACTTCATCTATTAAGGTGTTCCGGGCTGGAATCTCTCTGAAAAGTAGTGTAATCTGTTCAGCGTCTCTTTAACTCTGCTTCAATGCTAAAAAATTACTCAGATTACAAATCTTCTGAGTGATAAATAGCGGATTTATCAGCTCATTTGCTCAGCCGAGTAGAAAATCAGCCATCACTGCTGCTGGTCAGACACGCCCCCCCAGAACACTGTCCTTTTAACTATGTGCTTAAACCTGTCAAAGTTAATTAAAAGCAATAGTGCAAAAATAAAATGCTCTAACACACTTAAAGGGACACTGAACCCAATTTTTTTCTTTTGTAATTCAGAAAGAGCATGCAATTTTAAGCAACTTTGTAATTTACTCCTATTATCAATTTTCTCTTGCTATCATTATTTAAAAAAAGAAGGCATCTAAGCTTTTTTTTGGTTTCAGTACTCTGGACAGCACTTTTTTTAATGGTGGATGAATGTATCCACCAATCAGCAAGGACAACCCAGGTTGTTCACCAAAAGTGGTCCAGCATCTAAACTTACATTCTTGCATTTCAAATAAAGATACTAAGAGAATGAAGAAAATATGATAATAGGAGTAAATTAGAAAGTTGCTTAAAATTTCATGCTCAATCTGAATCACGAAATACATTTTTTGGGTACAGTGTCCCTTTAAGAATTGTTCTTTTAGCAGTTTTATATCCCTTTAATAATATTCCTGTAATGTTTCTTTGATTTACAGATGTATTGTGCTCAGTTTCAATAACTACTAAAACCATATTTCTATTAACACTCATTTTCCATAACCACAATTTTACTTTAAATGTTATTTTCAGTTAACATTGTATTTATGTTGTATTGTAGTTGCAGCAATAGTAATAAAATAGCGACACTCCCTAGAGAGGCCAAAAAGAGAAATCTAGATTTTCAAAATGCTGCAGATTCCGTTAACCGGCTATTTGATTTGCTGCACTTGCAAGTTGGATAATTTCCTCTCTTCGTCTCTCTAGGGAGAGTGAGACAAACACAAGAGGTTTTTAGTGTCCTTTAAACAAATGTGTTGGACATCTTTTTTTAGTGCAATCATTAAATGTTCAAGAGTTTTTTTTTCTTTTCGTTTGCCCTTTTATACCCCTTTGATGTAGAAATAAACAAACAAATGTAGAAATTAAAGCAAATGATTAATGTAACAAAAGGTGCCAAAGGTGGACATGAGTTTTGTCTGAAGCTTATCTGTCGTTAACAATTGGTGGCAGTGTTTAAAATCCCTCTCTCTCATACAATGTATCTGGACCCAAGAAATGTGTGACCCTTTCATCGAACGCTATAATAAAAAGGCAGCTCTGAATGTATGAGGCAGTGTTCCAGAAAGTTGATGATGCATAAATAAAAGCTTAAGCCCAAGGGTGCAGAATAAGATTCTAGTTGTTATTTAAGAGGTCAGGCGTAAGTGGGTGACATGGAATGAAAAAAGAACAAGCAGTTCCTTCAGCCCCTGATTATGCAGTTCATTTTTTCTCATCCTAAGAGCCCTATTGTCTGAGTAAACCTGTTATAGATGGACATCTATTTTTTTTTTATATCTGCCTAACAGTGTGTGTGTGTGTGTGATATATATATATATATATATATATATATATATATATATA